>NW_026463732.1:0-25433 GCF_021730395.1 Mercenaria mercenaria
ATTTTGACAAGGTCTGATAAGTAGTGCCCATTAGTACGTGTTATGAGAAAAACAAAACGCCAGTTGATACTCGTCCTCAAGTAAAACCGACGGTACATCATTAATGCGATTATAGTTTAATCACATTCAAACTTAAAACAAACCCAACTCATTCAGTTTTAACAACTTTCAAAAAAATCGACCTCCATAAACCTAACCTAGCCCGACTCCGAGGACCAAACACATCAACAGCCGATTTCACTTTCGAAAAGTTCTAAGACTGTAGGTGAATGCCGGTAATATTCCGAAGGTTAGATAGCTAATACCCCTTGTTACATGTTGTGAAAAAGCTAAACGCCGGTTGACAATTAGCCTTAAGTAAAAGTGACGGTACGTAATTAATGTGAGTATAGTTTTTCACAAAGGCAAAATAAAACCAACTCATCCAGTTTGACAAATTGATCTCGAACAACTTGTCCTAGCCCTTCATCAAGGACCAAACACATCAACAGCCGATTTTGAAATGGTTATACATATTAACAATGTTCCAAATCTTTATATAAAACACTGACTTAAAACATCACTCTTTATAAAAAGGGGTGAATAGTTACACTAGACTAAAAGAAACTAAAACCTAGTCACATTGTGTACCATAATTTATAAATATGTTTTTAGGGTTCTTTAAAACGAGCAAGGTACGAACAGTATTTACAGGTAAGAAAATTATATCTATTTACAAAATAAAATACTTTTCCTACATTTTGAAATATAAAAGCAGGTTCCAGCAGTGTGTTTATTTACTTCATTATTGGAGAAAAGCCAAATAAACTTATCAGAGTCAAATCTCTTTCGCAGCATTGTATAACTTATGTCTAACTGCTTATATAACGGACAGTAAAGTATTACATGTTTTTCATCTTCCATACAGTTCTTACAATGAAAACAAGTTCTTGCATTAACATCTAGGTTCCCATATCTACCAGTCTCCAATTTCAGTGGAACTACCCCACATCAAAACTTTGCCATGGCACTTCTAAAATGAGACGGAATAGTAGATTTCACATTATTTTCTGTACCAAAATCTCTTTTAAATAATCTATATGTCCGTAGTTTATTATTTCCATTAAGATTAATTCTCAACCCATAAAATTATTTTCTTATTGACATGATTATGAGTCATACTTTTAAAACGACAAAACTGACGAGTAACTGTACCCCATTGTTTAACCTTTGCTGGTATCCAACCCTTTTCCCTATTAATTTCAGTATTTGATGTATATTTGCCAACCCCAAGAAAGTACCTCATTGCACGATTTTGTACAGCTTTAATACAAGAAAATTCTTTATCTCCCCAGATAGCTGCAGAGTAATTTAAGACTGGCCACACCATGGAGTCGTACAGTTTGGTGAAAGTAGAGAATTGGAAGCCACCAAAGGTTTTACTTTTAGATATTACAAGGCCTAAAGCACGGCCTGCAGATAAAGCTGTTGTCTTGGCCATTTCTGCATAATCCAAAAACTCACTGAGTAATACACCTAGATATGTATACTTAGAAACTACCTTTAAACTGTCTGTTCCCATTTTAAATACAAAATTTGTTACAGCTTTCTTATTTGGTCAAAAATGTACAATATTTGATTTGTCACAGTTAACCAACATATTATTATTATTACACCAAATATTCACCGTGTCCAACATATTTTGTAAGTCTTCTGGAGATTCAGCCAACAGAGCAACATCATCAGCATACAACAAGATACTAATTTTTTCATTACCAATTTCAATACCTATATCCAAGTCCTTAATGGCAGTTATCAGATCATTGATGTACAGATTAAATAAAATTGGTGACAGTGGGCATCCTTGTTTTAAAGCAGTACCAACTTTGAACCAATGTGATTCCATTCCATTTACCCTTACACAACATGGCATTATAAAACCTGCCACCGACACTATGTCATTTACAATATTGTTAAACTCGGACAATTTTGAAATTATACCTGAACGAAATTTCTCCTCAACGTGTATTATCCCATCTGTATTTGTTATCAGTGCGTGTCTCATACTGTTACGGGAGTAAATTGTTCAAAAATCTTAAAGATTGTGCAATCTAATTCCTTCCAACGCTTCATTACCATTTCATTGTCCTTAAAGTATGTGACCTTAGCCACAATACTCCTCACTTTACCAGGAATTCTTTCATTTGGAGATCGATGTACTCTCTCAACCCGGATGTTCTCTGCGGTCTCTCTTGCGATATGAAAAGTGTCCTGGAAGTGTTGGCGCAGTTTCTGCTCCGTTATTTCGGCTGACTCATTTCCACTCGTGTTGTCTTCAGGGACCCCGGTAAAGATAAGGTTATTTCTAATAGATTTAGAATTTAAGTAAGACATTTCATCATGCAGTGTGTCCCTTTCCTTCTTCAGACCCTTACCTTCTCCGAAATCAACGGATCTCCAACATTCCCATTACCAACCTTGTCTTCCAGATGCATTACCCGGTCGTCCACCTTCTTGACTCTGTCATTTAGCGCCACCCACATCTGCTTTATATCCTTTTCAAAGGTCGCCATTCTCTTCTCAAAGTATCAATATCACCAAGCTTTTTCTCAACCGCACCCATGCGACCACTTATGGCTTGCAATACATTCATTAGTTGGCTCTGTTTGTTTGTCCGCCATTGTTTTTGAGTCTTCACTACTCATTATCATCTCCATAAAGCTACAGTCACACATACGGATATGTCCGTGCGTTGAGGTACGGTGCGGATGGGAATGATCTGTGGGGGTTTGGACACGGATAAGTACGGAGCAGTAAGTCTTAGTACGGGAAAAAGTAGTAAACAAAAAGATACAGGATGCGAATAAATGCGGAAAGGTATGGCGTACTACGTTGAACTACGTTTTACTGCGCCTGACAATTTGCCAAGCGCGTGGACGGATCTGCGGTGAACTACGTTGAACTGCACTTTAGTACGGACTGCCTCGGATAACTACGTTAAGCTACGGATCAACAAGCATAACTACGTTCGCATTAAGGTTTAGTAGCGGGTCGGTAAGTTCATATAAATTGGGCCACGTGTAGCCAGCGTTTTCATTATGATTATCTTTGACATCAAGTCAAACTACGGCAAGGTACGTTTCAGTACGGATAACTACGTTTAGTACGTTTAATTACGGATGAATAAATTTCGGCCAAGTTGGACTAAGTCACGCTCAAATGGCTACGGATCGCTCAAACTTTTGTGCATGTTCAGAAGTTGGAGAAACTTGCAAGTTGGGAGTATGTCTTGGATACGTTTTGATCAAGTGTCAATACGGATTGATACGGATTACTACTTTGAGGTACGGCACAGGTACGGATCGATACGGATAACTACGTTTCTATCCGTGACTAAACTTAGCTATCCGCGCCGTATGTGTGACTGGGGTATAACTACGGAGCAGTACGTCTTAGTACGGGAAAAATGGTGAGAAACAGGAAACAAACAAAATAATACAGGACGCGAATAAGTACGGATAGGTACGAGGTACTACGTTGAATTACGTTTTACTGCGCCTTGCAACTTGCCCAGCGCACGGACGGGTTTGCGGTAAATTACGTTGAACTATTCTTAAGTACGAGCAGCCTCGGCTAACTACGTTCGGCTACGGCGAGGTACGTAACAGCACGGATAACTACGTTTAAGTACGTTTAACTACGTATGAATAAGTTTCAGCCAAGTTGGACTAAAGTCACACTCAAATGGCTACGGTTCTCTCAAACTTTCGTGCATGTTCAAAAGTTGGAGAAACTTGCAAGTTTGGAATAAGTTTTGAATACGTTTTGACCACGTTTTGGTACGGATTAATACGAACGACTACTCTTAGCTACGGCTCAGGTACGGATCGATACGGATTACTACGTTTCTGTCAGTATGTGTGACTGGGTATAAAGCACTGAATTACTATATCACTATCTTCGTCCGTATCCCCGGACGGGCCTCTCATATTTTGAATTTTTCTTCCATTGCTCTCATTATCGCTGCTGTTCCTGTTTTTTCTCTTTTGGTTTAGTCATTATATCCCTACATTCACATAATTATCCATCACAAATGCATAAAAATCCACACAAAAATATGTTACTTACTAGTAGTCTTTGAATCTTTGGAAAAAACACATTTTACTTTCCCTCTATTTGAAAACAACCATTTCGTACCTAGATCATGTGCTAAATCGAAGTCTTCAATTACAACGGATTAACAGGAATATCAAGGTCAAGCAATTTTATCTGCTGAATACAATTGTAACTAGAATTACAAACTAAATACGAATGAAATGAGGAGAGTAAATTTATATAGCATGTTTATGGTTGAATATTATTGATTTTAAGGACATAGTGCGTGGTGGTTTGTGGGGATATGGACCGCCATGAGAAAAGTACTGAGAAAAATAGAGACCTTTCTGACATTTATAGATATTTTTTCCATTCTAAGCGTTATTTATTATTTGGTTTTCATAAAACTGCTTTTATCTGCTATAATGAACATTACATTCATAAATGTATCAATATTTCAATTATATCATCGCTTTCGAGGACGTTGAAACCTGCAATTATTCAGCAATCATGTATTTTCTGCCTTTCTTACTTTCTCTTAAGTCGTCAAATTTATGACGTCATAACTTCCCGTAAAGAGATACATGGGAATTTTCAATATCCACTTTTAATCTACAATCTGTTATAGATCTCTATTTTGCTCAGTATATTTCTCATGGCGGTCAATATCCCTACAAACGGCCACGCACTATGTCCTTAAAATCTATTATATTCTATATTAGTTTAAACTCCTAAAGTCATTCGTAGTTAGTTTGATTTTCCACATTCAATGAGACGTACCTCTCCAGGGGCGCTTTGATATCGCTGCTCTTTACATGAATTTATATATTTCAGCCACCATTGTATTCAGCTGATAAAATTGCATGCCCTTGTCTTTCCTTCTATTCCTTTGTAGTCGATCGATTTAGCAGTATTCAACATTCATAGATAGGACACAAAGAAAGGTTATCTTCCTAGTAGTACAATCATTCCACGGCCGCATGTTTTGAAGTAAACACATCATTTTCAGCTGTAATTCAATGGTCGTTAATGTTTTGTTTTGTTGTAGTTTTGACTACCACTGACGTAATCTAAACAGTAACAGTTTAATATCTAGTTTTGGAAATAAGAGCTCGTCATAAATCGAGAATTAAGGAATATTTCTGGTTGATTCAGGTAAGCTATGAAACTTTGAAATTGATATGCGATTTAAGAAATCATTGAATGTATTCTGACTCTTTACAGAGTTTGTTTATTTTGGTTGTTATTGTTGCAACAATTTACATGTAAAATTAACAGTATACATTTTATATTTCTTCTTTTTATCCTATTAATTATTATTCTCTGTTACCTTTGCATTTCTTGGGGATCATTTTATGACAAAAATATGGATCAAATTACCATAGGAAAATTGGCGCAAAAATTTTTTTGTTTGATTTAAGGACAAGGCTTGGTCAACATAGTTTGTGTTATGGATTTGCCAGAGGTATACATGCTCTTTACTGTGTAACCACGGCATAAGCCAAGGGAAATAGCTTGTTGTTCGAAATTTTCCATTTAAGTTTAAATACGTGGTCATATGCTACACAAACTTGTTTGAGACAAAACATAACCGGATATACACTTACCTACAAAATTTGCCTTCCAGGTGAGGAAAGGTATATCATTGTATTTACTCACAGTTTTTAATATTCTTTTCTTGAATGTAATGGTTAGGCATACGTTCTTTATATTCATAATGAATATTTGACTTGATAACTCACAGGCCCTTTAGGTCGGGTGCACTAATGTTGTATGTAGTAATTATCAATTTTTTTGCAACGAATAGGTCTGCATGGTGTTTATACATCTTTGAGGGATTTGTAAACCGAGCGAGCGTAGCAAACGGAGTTTTCATATTTTCTAATAGGTCCGTTAACACTATGCAGACCTATTCCGACCATGATAACTGACTTACCTATATGCTCCTTTATTTTAAATAGTCCAGATTGGTTTAGGGTTTGTAAAACGTTATATACGTATGATTAAAAAGAAAAGAATAAAGGAAGTAACACTATCACGTGCTTAATTTTTTCGGGTACTTTGTGATAACACAAGCTGCACAACTTGCTACGCACCTGTAAATAAATGTTTGACGGCATTAAGGATATGACATTTATACTGCATAGAAAACCCTAGCACATATGGTAAACATTGAGATGATTATATAGTCAGCAATTTGTGTCAAACATATCATTTTATAGTATCAATTCGTCAGCATTTGACACGGATGGCATTATATTACAGTGTTTTTTATCTTTGAAACTGTAAGTTTACTTAATAAAATGTTCTTAGTTTGCTACATATACATTACCGTATAGAGTAAATTCCGCTTACAGCAAACTCCTCGGGGCAAGTAATATGTGTTCGTTTTCAGCATTATTTGTATGGCAAACTGATTTATATAATTAGTGGATATAACGAGCGTTTAAATTGTCTTTTAGTTTTATACAAGGTACATTTTTTGCAATTTATTTTATTATCCTGCTATTTGATGCTTGTTTTGTAATAATCTTGAACATGTGAAATGTTAAAATCGTACGTCGTCTATGCTAACGGTTTAAAAAGGCAAACTTCTATTATTCAGTTATAATACAATGTCAAATTTTGGAAAAATGTTGGTTGAGAAAATCCACATTATGAAATTTATATTTTCAAGCTTAAAAGCTTTTCACTAGGACATTTTGCCGAGATGTATAACACTGCAGAACTAATTTGTCTCGCATAATAATTGTCAAGTTATCTTTGGATTTAGATTAGACCATTTATTAGAGTCTAATCCATTTACATTTTATACACATATACAAACATAAAATAACTAGGGATGGGAACGAATACTGAAATCAATATTCGAATATTCGGTTTGCAATATTCGAATATTCGACATTTTTTGTGCCCCCCCCCCCCATGAGTGGTGGGGGCATATAGATTTGGTCTTGTCCGTGCGTGCGTCCGTCCGTCCGTCCGTCCGAAGTTCGTGACGCGCCTAGCTCGTAAAGTATTTGATATAAATTGATGAAACCTTGCATGAGTCTTTATCATGATATGAACTTGTGCACCTCCTATTTTTCGTCTGGCTCCACCCCCTATTTTCAGAGTTATGGCCCCTGAAATAGTCAAAAATGCACATTTTGACCTTGTGACACGCCTAGCTCAAAAAGTATTTGATATAGATTCATGAAACCTTGCATGAGTCTTAATCATGATATGAACTTGCGCACTTCCTATTTTTCATCTGGCTCCGCCCTCTTTTTTCAGAGTTACGGCCCCTGAAATAGTCAAAAATGCACATTTTCACCTTGTGACATGCCTAGCTCAAAAAGTATTTGATATAGATTCATGAAACCTTACATGAGTCTTAATCATGATATGAACTTGCGCACCTCTTATTTTTCATCTGGCTCCACCCCCTATTTTCAGAGTTATGGGCCCTGAAATAGTAAAAAATACACATTTTCAACTTGTGACACGCCTAGCTCAAAAAGTATTAAATATAGATTCATGAAACATTACATGAGTCTTAATCATGATATGAACTTGCGCACCTCCTATTTTTCATTTGGGTCTGCCCCCAATTTTCAGAGTTATGGCCTCTGAAGTAGTCAAAAATGCACATTTTCACCTTCTGACATGCCTAGCTCAAAAAGTATTTGATATAGATTCATGAAACCTTGCATGAGTCTTAATCTTGATATGAACTTGCACACCTCCTATTTTTTATTTGGGTCCGCCCCCTATTTTTAGAGTTATGGCCCCTGAAATAGTCAAAAATGTACATTTTCACCTTGTGACACACCCAGCTCAAAAAGTATTTAATATAAATGGTTGAAAACCCGCATAAGTCTTTATCATGATATTAACTTGCACACTCTAATTATTTGGCTGACTCCACCCCTTATTTTTAAAGTTATGGCCCCTGAAATAGTAAAAAATGCACTTTTTCACCTAATTATATACCTAGCTCAAAAAGTATTTGATGTAAATTCAGGAAACCTTGCTGGAGTCTTTATCGTGATGTGACCTTGCACACTTAGTATTCTTCTTGAAAATCTTAGCTCTTATTACAGAGTTATGGCCCTTGAAATAGCCAGAATAGTGGATTTTTTGTTTGTGATGCTCATAGCTCAAAAAGTATAGCGCCTAGAATAATGAATCCTTTTCATAAAATGTTTGTTGAGGCTATACCCCATTAAGACTGCAATCATTTGAATTATTGCCACTTATTTATGACAAATGTACCAGTGGGGGCACACCCTGTGTCCTACAAACACATTCTAGTTAATGGCAGCTTTAAATTCTTGTTAAATGATTGGCATATACACAATATATTTCGTAGTTTAAAACGTGAATCATCGTACGTAATAAGGCCTAAAAATGTTTGTTCCTACCTAGTTAAACCCGCCACCCTAGCGTTTTATTTCACGATTCTGTCAGTATAGTTATGAACATTTTTAACTGATCCCGTGTTTTAGCTTCAAAAAGATAAAGAAAACTTTCAAATCGATTATAATTTAGACCGTCGCAGCTTTATCTTAAAATAGCAGGCCGTCCAATTTAAACACGTGTCACGCTGTTGTATTATCGCCGCCATTTTGAAAATTTTCAATCAGCTTGTAAAAATCCGATAAACTTACTGAAGGCAAACTTAAACCTCCTTCAACATGATCTTATACATCAATCTTATGTTATTTCTTGATTTTATTATAAACTGCTTCGAAATTTATTTCAAATACGGCCGATTTCAATAAATGAATTGCCAGGGCGCTGTGGATGAAAACCGATTCTGCGGACGGTCTGAAATGTCGTACAAAATATTTTTATAAAGATCGCCAATATCGACAAGTTTGGTATTGTTTTCGAAAAAAAAAATTCTTAAAATTGTTAGATAAAACAGGCGCCAATAAAAAGTAACAAAAGATAAAAAGGCATCACATTTACGCCTGTTGCAAACTGTTAATCCGTAACGATGACCCCTGCCAATTATGCATTGCAATTCTCTTGTTAATTGGACAATTTTTGACATGCAACACAATTACGCCTGTTGCAAACTGTGAATCCGTTACGGTGGTCCCTGCCAATTATGCATTGCAATGTTCTTGTTAATTGGACATCTTTTGATGCGCGATAAACAAACATGACAGAACAAACGGTTTTATTCTGCAGAATTAGCATGCTTATATTGCACAAATCCAACGATAATTTTAAATTAGCAGTTTACTGCAATAATGGGCTCATTGTAAATAATATGGAGCATAAGTCACCTTGAGCCCATACAAGAGTGGGACTATCTTATATATGTTCATCAAGATAGCCGCACCACATACCAGGCAACACAGAAATTACTGATAGCAAAATGGGGCATTTTTGTACAACTCAGAATTTCTCTGAGGGGTTAGAATCTCGATGTGATATCTGGCAACATTGTTATTCATATATGGTCATCAGCAAAACACAGTAATAATAAGGTCCAGACAACATACAAGCAAGAAAATTGAATATAGATAAAATGACAGAGACAACATATAAAAATGGTAAACAGCTATTCAAAATTATTTTATTAAGTATTAAAAATGATTATTTTCCATCTACAGCAACAATCAGGTGGCTCAGCTCGGTTTTTCTGGATTTTCATAAAAATCGGATTGACCTACTTGATTTGTAAACAACATTCAGTCAGCCAATCACGACAAAGGAGACAATGAGGTCTAAATATTTTATAAGCCAATCAGCGCTGGCCTACCAAAAGCGTGGTTCGGCTGGAAAATGTAAACAAACCAAAGTTTCTTAGGGAATTTAGGACTTTGTTGTCTCTGTCAGTTCTTAAATATAGTTTTTAAATAAAAGATAAGTTTTAATAAATAGTATAATTTAAAATGGGGAAAGCAAAATGCCTTGATACACTATAGGTACATAACAGAGGCCTAATACATATAAATGATGACACAAAAATAAGACAGTCTATTATTCTTCTTCTAACTGTAGTTTTTAAAGTAAATGTATGGGACTAAGTTCCCATCTTATTCACAGCCCACTGGCGGTTACTTTAACTTACTTTGGACTGTGAATTATGGTACACACTCTACATGTAGCATATAAAGTGTAGTTAATTAATGTAGCTATGCTCGCCCATATGGTTTTTAACCAGTGGCGAGGGTAAACAAACTCAACACACACACACATAATTTTATATTTCTTTTAAATAACACATATCATACATGTAAATGGCCATTCTATATAGAATTACAAGAGACTATACAAATATTATACTCATACCATAAAATGTTACACTATTAAAATCATAGTAAAACTATTGCAAGTCTGTTGTGTTGTGTTCGTATCATGTGGTGTGAGTGTGTTGTATTGGTGCGTGTGTGTGTGCATAAGTTGTGTGTTTTGTGTTGTGATTGTGTTGTGTTGTACGTGCATGTGTTTGTGCGTGCATGTGTGTGCGAGCCTGTGTTTGTATGTGCCTACAATAAAGTATTACCTCTGACATTAACTGAAGCAGTTCCTATGCAAAACTAGTACTTATACGTATGTGTGAAGGTTATATGATATATAAAATGCTAAAATACATTTTCTTCGTTAACCATTGTCTTATTTACAACATAAACCTCTGACTACAGCACACTTTAATCTGGAATCCGTAAAGAAATACATATGTGACGCTTAAAAACAAAACTAAAGTTATAAATACTAAAATATTTAATGATTTAATTTATATGAAATAAGTACATACTGATGACCTAGACTAAGTATCACACTTTGACCTAACATTCACAAGACCTAAATTTCTAGGTAGATAAGGAAATGGATTAAGTGCAGAATATACAGCCATTACTGAACAAGTGAGCATATTAACCTGGTGTAACAAAGTGTAAATGACAACAATGAAATAAAAGTTACATTTACATTTAAAACAGAGATTGCCACTAGCTTAATATATGTATAAGCACGATGACTATTATAATAATAAACATCTATCTACAAAGAAAAAAATGTCTTCTCTTTAAAATCAGATGACAGGTTTTGCCAGTATAACGCAGCAATGCAGAATTACAGAGTGTAAAAGTCAGTTTTTAAGTATCGCTATGAGACATGAAAGAATGATCTATTTCAACAGCTTTAGCAAACAAAGATGTGCGATATTCATCATATGCTCTACAATGTAAAATTACATGAGACTCATCTTCAACAGCTTCACAAAATTGACATTTTCTATTCTCCGCATGTTAAGGACATCGGACATTATGCTATGGATTTTGCCCAAATTTCAATGCCATTTCATGACTTCAATAGCTGATAATTTTATATAATGACTTCAATTACGCATAAATTAGTTATATACCTATCAAACTGTCACAAAAAATAATTTTATTTCATATTCGTTGTCTTGGAATTTGAGCAGATTGTGACTGGGGGTAATATTTTTTGAAAAATGTAAAATGTGTATTTTTGGTGAAATAAGCATATGCATTTAAGGTATGTCTATTTTAAAGTGTTTTAGAAGAAAAAATATTTTTTTACTATGCAAATTATCAGTTTTATTAACATTTTTAAAAATAACTGAAAAGCAAAAAAATAATCAGTTCTTTCCACCCGAGTGCTCATGATAACTGATGCATTGATCATAGCCTATTGTTTGTTTTCTATACATCTATTGCTATACTGTATATTGACACATGCAGTACACATGTACAATACTGACCGGACATTATAGGCAGGGTTATATATTGCATACATAAAATGTTTTACATACATTGGCGTAGCTGGCCTTTTTCAGTTATAGCGGAGAGGTGTAGGAGACTGTCTAGGTCACCGTGGTTTCAGGTGTGCCTGGGTTTTAGCATTTTATGACACATTTGGACACATTCTACATGCATCGTTTGCTCTTCTCAAGGTCCCTTATTATTGCATTTTTAGTTTGTTTGGTTTTTCATTTTCCGAAATTATCTGTAGGCACAGTCCTGTTGTGCTTAAATAATGGTGGTTACACCACAGAGTCATGCATATTTAGCCTATATTCTAATGCCTAGAACATTTAAATGTGCTTTCTGTTACTCTAATGCAAAAAAATATAAAACAACATAATAATAAAATGATGTAATAAAATACCGCCTGATCCAATATATCAATGGAACAGAACTTCACTATCTAGTATCAACATTAATGTCGATATTCCTTTGGGGTCGTTACTAATATTTCTGTCGGCTTCGGAATAAGTTTCAGTTGAGACGTGTTGGTGGACTGGTGTTATTTCTAGGGGTGTCAGTGTTAGTTCTGGAGGTGTCAGTGTTAGTTCTGAAGGCGTCAGTGTTAGTTCTGGGGTGTCAGTTTTAGTTCTGAAGGCATCAGTGTTAGTTCTGGGGTTGTCAGTGTTAGATCTGAAGGCACACGGGTTAGTTCAGGAGTCGATGTCTAGTGTAGTTCTGTTAGAGTTGAGGATGCTGGATACAGTGCTTCTTTGGTTCGAATTAAAGCAAAAGTTCTTAAAATGCAGTCTAGGTGTGCCATAATTGTATCCTACAAAGGGTAAAAAGGCATTTGCACTATAGTGGCACTGTTTCCATAGAAGGTCGTCTATATCTCTTTGTCATGTTTAGGTTGAAGACACATACATCCAGTTATATATGTCTAAGAAACTTGCTTGGTTCATGTCGTGACTTGCGACAGACGCAGTTGCCTCAATCGTCATGACACTATCGACGGACTTCGACTGTCAAGAGGCCGCAGACCTGATTGAAAAATTCATAAGATAAACATACCAGGATCAGTCTGCTTTCAGGCTTGAAGTTCCATGTCCCCTTTTATTTATTATTGTGTTTTCTATGCTTGAAATATTTACAAAAACGAATTAGGATGTAGATATGTAAGATTTAGGAAACACATGAAATAAGTGTCAAAATATCTTATGTAAAATTCATTTGCTGACACCCTGTATGTATTTTTGTCAGTTTGTAACATTTTCCCCCCTGTGACCATGTACCATTTTTGCAACATACGTACATGATAATCATTTACAAAGGCATGTAAAATATTTTGTTGCGTCACTGTGGGGAAAGATGTTTAAAACATAAAAATTATTAATGTTCATATTTCAATAGAAATGAAAATGAGAAATGTCTACAAAATCATCTTTTTTGTTAACAAACTTGTAAAATTCATTCGAAATGGTCTTTAACTATCTTTATTAATGGCCGCCAATTTTAATTTGCCACCGGACGCCAATATGTGGCCAAAACAGCAAGTACTTCTGTACACGCTATCTTAAAAATTCTTTCACAAAAGTAAAGTACTTCAAATTCTCATGCACGCCATACTTTTCAATTTGATTTCATGACACAAACAAAGCAGCAGTCAACATTAGAAACTTAACCTTCCCATGAGAAATGCTATTTTCCCATAGAAATGTGGTCTTTTCCCATGGGAAATTCACTTTCCCATGGGAAATTCACTTTCCCATGGAAAGAACATGTGATAAAAAATTTCCCATGGGAAAGTGGATTTATATTTGGAAATATATTTGTTTCTTAAAATGATAAATCATTACCTTTTAAACTTATTCTACACCAGGCACATCATAACATGACTTTGGAAAAAGTTATTTGTCATTTTATTTTCTAACAGATTTTCCCATGGGAAACCGTTCCCGTATTTTGGCTATGGGAAGACGTTCCTATGGGAATCATTTCCTATGGGAAATATTTCCGATGGGAAGACTTAAATTATTCCCATGGGAAATATTTCCTACGGGAGATATTTCCCATGGGAATATTTAATATAAAATAAGTCATGTGTAAAATTTTCCACAGAAAATTACTTTATAAGAAACTGAATATTCTTAACTGAATAATACCTTTTTAGATATGGAAGTCGTCGAAAATATCGTTTAAATTGACGTCAAATGGGAAATGTGTCTTCTATGGGCGGTATTTCTTTTCACATTTACTTACTGCAAAATTACATCTAAACCAAACTGCTGTGATCTGGAGTTACTACTCATACTAACCCTTATAATGCTAGACACGATTCAGTCTACCTTTGCGGCCAGTGTAAATCACGATCAACTTGCACATCCGTGCAGTCTGACCATGATCTGCACTGTTCGCCACTCGGTCGGTATCTTTTTGAAAACACCCCCTTTAACACTTAATTGTACTGTCCAAACTGAAATAAGGACAAGTCATTAAAGAAATTCAGCAGGGTAAGGGCTAAAATAGAGTTTAATATCCCCTCTCTTCCACATACGTTCTAATGTCAAAAAATCTCCAAAGCGAACAAAACAAACACTAGCCTTAATTTAAATTCCAAAGTGAAAAAAAATGTTCATTAATCGTTCTGTCTCATGACGCTACTTGATCAAATAGCTCCTGCAATAGCTCCTGCGCTGGTACTAGAGTGGTTTTCTAATCATATTCATTATGCATATTTCCTATAACCCTTTTTTATGTTTAGCATACAATAAAAACACTGTGAAACTACAAAAAACAAGGCAGTCTGAAAGACAGCTAAATCCCCCGCCACTGCTATGGATAGTGAAAGGGTAAACCTTTGATTTTAGCTGTGACATTGACCTTGAACTGACATGGCTGACTCATGAATTCTGCACAACGTCTTGATGAGGTGATCATTTGACCCAAGTTTCATGAAAATCCTTCAAGGGGTTTAGAAGATACAGAGCTGAAACCTTTGACTTCAGTTGTGACCTTGACCTTGAGTTGACATGGCTGCTGACTTATGAGTTCTTGATGAGGTGAAAATCATTCAAGGGGTTTATTAGATCTACAGAGTGGATACCAAATGGAAGGCTCAAACCTTCGACCCTTAGCTGTGACCTTGACCTTGAGCTGGCATGGTTGACTCATAATTTCTGCACATCGTTCTGATGAGGTAATCATTTGATCCAAGTTTTATAAAATTCCTTCAAGGGGGTTAGGAGATAAAAAGCGGACACGAAATGGAAGGCTCAAACCTTTGACCTTCAGTTGTGACCTTGACCTTGAGCCGACATGGCTGACTCATAAGTTCTGCACATTGCCTTGATGAGGTGATCGTTTGACCAATGTTTGATGAAAATCCTTCAAGGGGTTTAAGAGATATAGAGCGGAAACAAAATGAAAGGCTCAAACCTTTGACCATAAGTTGTGACCTTGACCTTGAGCCAGCATTACTGACTCATGAGTTCTGCACATTGTCTTGATGAGGTGATCATTTGACCCAGGTTTCATGAAAATCCTTCAAGGGGTTTAGGAGATATGGACCGGACACGATTTTGTTACGGGCGGAAGGACGAACGGAAGGACGGACGCAGACCATTCCTATAATCCCTCCGCCACGGCGGGGGATTAAAAAAACTGGCATTGACTCTATTGAGTATTATCCTTCATCAAAGTCCTGTTCAAATTATTTTGATCGTAGTAGTGGCCGAGTCTGCACAGTGACAGGGTCGTGCAACAGCACAGTCAGTCACGATTAAAACAAATCCACATTAATGCTGGTTTACTGTCATTATCACATATCAAAATATAAGTATTTATATTTATACGCAGATGGTGTACTGAATTAAATTTAAAAAATGCTAATTTTAAATCTTCTTTTAAACATTTTTTGCAATTATATTCTGAAACGTACTTATTTCGTTCGCAAAAATACTACATTTTGTAGAGTGCGGTCTGTTTTTTATCTCTAAATAACACGGAGTAGTTTTTTTCGGAGGTTACATATTATTATTTGTATCGAAAAAAAATCTAATTCTAAAATATTTACGCCCAATAAAGAATATTCCTAATATCGAGGCTTCACAATCAGTCTTCAGTTCTTACATATTTATAAGGAATGAAGCTCAGCAAATTTTTCCCGACGAAACGACAGTCGGTTTAAGAAATATTTGCTATATTAATTTGAATAGTCGTTTCAGCTATTTTGTAAAGGAAATTTTAATTTAATCTCTCATCTACAATAAGATGAAGTAAATGAAAAATTGAACTGTGCAGAAAAAATAACCTATTAAGAGTTTTATCCTAAATTACGAACAGACGAACTAACAGCTTGAATACTAATGTTAAGATGATATTACATTTATCGAATCAACTATTTAATGATATTTGTTTACGCTGAATCAACATTTTATAAGATTTTCCTTATTATTAGGCGGTACTGTTTTTAATGACGTGTTTCAGCAACTTTTCCCTCAAAAATTGGCGCCAGGTAAATACCTATTATCTATACTCATTTAGAAATCCTTTTTATCATTTGTTATAAGAAGATCGAATAGACTATTATCGCTCACACTCATTACAACAATCTTAAGTTAATGTATATTTTTGAAAAAAAAAATCCGCAAAATATAGGGCAAACAAGCACTGCAGCAAGTCTAGAGATCATCGGTTAGATGATAGGGGATGAAACTCCCCGAGACGGTAACGTCCTTATAGTTATTCTTCTTTGCTGTCTGCATATACCGAGGCAATTTTTTCAATGTTTTTTGGTTCAGGTTTATGTACTAGAGCTATCCGGAGACTGTCTGTCTGCAAGAACAACACAGCACCCTTATCAGTCACAGATATTCCTAAATCGTGCCAAGGGTTTTCGTAATGAAAGCTGTATATATACAACGGAAAAAAATAAATACTTTTTAAAAAAAGGAAGGAAGTGTAAAGGATGTCAAGTTTCTGCGCGGCAAACAATATTAAAATCCTAATGCCAGTGTGGGAACGCGGTGAATGACGTGCTAACATGATTGTTTTGGCTGCGACTAAAAACAAATCTGGTGCGCCTGTAATATATAACAGACTCCGGTATAAGATCTAAACCGGATTCAAGCAATATAAACATAACATATCCAAATTTTATATTTTGTAACCATGGTGATAGTAATCCTAACCTTTAGTCAGTATATTGTGCATATTATATTCTAAATGCGTGCGGACATGCAAAGAATTGTGCAATTTTGCCGCGCTCCAATTGATAATAGCTATTTGCAATAAATCAAGGGACATAATTCCGCTTTCATTGAGCGGTCTGGGACGTAATACCCCATGTGCGCGGCTTCACATGCTGATAAATATTTCTATAATGTTTCATGACCGAAGATGGAATAGTTTTTGCTGAGCATAAATATAGCTTTTTTTCAATAAATTAAGGGACACAACTCCGCTTTCATTGAGTGGTCTGGGACGTAAAACCCAAGTTGCACAACTTAACATGCTGAAAAATATTTTTGTAATTTTTCATACCTAAGGTGGAATAAACAAGGGCCATAACTCTGCTTTCCCTGTCAGATCCGGACGTACAAACCCAGGTGCACAAATTACATGCTGATGTATATTCCTCTAATGTTGCATGACCGTAGGTGGAATCGCATATCACAAACTTTTTGGACATACGGACGTCCGTGCGGACGTACGGACGGACGGACGAACAAGAACAATTCTAAGTGTAAAATGATCTAAGACTTTCTCAGGAGAGATACTAGTACTCATTCCATGCCAAGTTAACATCTCCCGAATGTGGATGCATAAAGGTACCGATTCAGCGTAATATTAATTGTCTTCTAGCTTCACGCCTTATATTACCACAATCGCTAACATATTATTCTTTAGACATAATCTTGGAGGTATGTTTACCGTAAAGGTTGGCACAGCTTGTATGGTTAATGAATCTCATGGGTTTGAACCCATACCCGCCAGTCCTTTTAAATAAAGATAGGACAGAAAACTCACTAAGACCCGTATTCATGAAGACATCGCTATGACACTATGATCATACACTGGCACAACTATATCTATATCTTTTTACTGATCGAACTGGCAGTTATCTTCGCGGGGGATCGAAGTCGTGTCCCCTTGAATGAAAGTCCAGTGTGTTAAAGACTACAAGTAGACCACAGATCCGATGTTTATCAGTCCGATGTAACGGTAATTTCTTTAGTCATCTTGTATGTAGCAACCGTTGGGTTGGCAGTGATACTGGGTAATCGCGTGCCTAGTCCCTCGTTCCTGCGGGCCTGTAATATTCGCATTATACTTGTGACAGCGAAGTTTCCTGTGGAGTTCCACAATTATACTGGTGGTGTATGATCTAAGTTTCCATGAAAAATTTTGTTATGTTGTAATTTCATTATGAAAATGCTACCTACATGTCAAGCATAGATCTGTCATGTGATTTTAGTAAAAAAAATTGCAAAGAAAATAAGGAAAATAGCTCTACAGAGCAAAAAATTCTGAGGACCATTTGTATCCGCCATTATGCGACTACCATTTTTTTCGCGCCATTTTTCTATTTAGTGTCTGTATGCCTATACTTAAACCATTCTATGTACTTTGGCGGTATCGTTTTATTCTGTTTTTAAATTGTTGCCATTCTGTCAATTTTTTAATATTTTTCTATTCTGTCTTTTTTTTTTTTTTTTTTGGATTTTTCCAGCGAAAAGTCTAATTTTTATGGTCGTAGCGGTATAAATTGATTTACTCATAAAAAAGATAGCTATTTACGATCGCGCTGTATGAAATTTTACGAGTAAATTAATTTAAAATCGACCGTTTTTATGCAATTTTGCTTTCTTTTACGTACATATCTTACTAAAAATGCCATAGGACTAGAGCTATATGTGTTTTATATCGATACTGAAAGTTTGAAGCAAAACTATTAAATAATAAAAGTTCTACACGCGTTTCCTGTGTACGTGCGCCTAAATTTCGCGTTATAGTTTTTAACTAAAATTTACCTGTTTACCTGTGGTTTGTTTACCATTGTAGGGTTAACGCACGTTTTTTTTTTTTGTGTAACAACATCTGCAGAATCCCAAGGGATTGGTTGGTGCACGAGCCCGTAGGGCGAGTGCACCAACATAGCCCGAGGGATTCTGCAGATGTTGTTTCACGAAACAAACGTGTGTTATAGCTATTCTTGCATAAAACACAACTGAAGTGCTGGAAATATCGAAAAACAAGACGATTCAGCTGACATTAGCCGATCGAAGTCGGCCGTTTCAGGTTGTTATGGATACATGTTTTATTTATGCATTTCCAGGGCCAACAGAAACAGTGCATATTTTATACATGCCGAACGGACATTCTTGATGTGGTAATTTCTATAATATTAAATATATGTAAAATAAGTATGATTCCTCCTTTTTCCGATATATCGGTAGGAACTTTAGCTTTAGAGGCTTGGAATTGTGAGAAAAGGGCATACACGGCATCATGTCTTTACGCAATATTTGCAGGTGTAGTGAGATGCAGACAGAACACAATTCTGCTTGGTTTAAATTGATAGTCTGTCCCTTACGCTTTTTTAAATGTAAACATTATCGTGCAATAGAAATTGGAATCGATATCTATATTCTTCATATCGTTAGAAATGAAATTTCTAGGCCTATAACATAGAAAATTTTGCTTTGCACCCAACCCCATCGCGATCAAAGTTTGATAAACACAAAATTTTGAATTTTTCCAACATCGATGTAATCAACTTATATTGAATTCATAAACTCAAACATGGTTGGTGAGATCTACAAATAAATTGAAAAATATATAATAAATACATTCTGTTCATCAAATGTTCATTAACTATGGAAAAATCCTTCAAACTTAACGCTTCGTCATGTTTATGCTTTACATTACACACCATCACTCGTCAGTAGACTGCATAGATGTGTAAAGTAGACACAAACATTTTTTTATAGTTTTAGTGTAAGTTTTAAAATGAGCATGTCAACTTTCTCGACTCAAATTAATTTGAAAAACGAAATTGTATTTTTGTAAATATTGTTTGCATATCATTTTCAGGGATTAAATCGCGGCGTGTAAACTTACTTTGAGTCAAATACGCGTAATAATACAATAATATGGAACGTCAATGCAGTCGCGTATCAAGAGAGGTAGCACTTACTACAAGTTAAAGTAAAGTTCGGTTGAAAAATGATATTTTTAATAAAAATGCAGATGAAAAGATTTCATAAGTCTAGGACCTTTCGACTTCGGCCAAAATTGATTCGGGATCCATAATTTGCTTACGTTGGACCCGCAACAGCATATTCAAAACGTTCACCAACAGCGCGTGCTCACGAGAATCTCCTTGTTTTTACACGTTTTTTCCCTGTTTGTGCATGATCGAAATCGGCCAAAAACAAAGGTTTTATGCAAGAATGCCTGTCGTCAGCTGTTTTTTTTTAATGAACATCATCGCGACTAGTTTATCCTTGTTTTGTTTTATTCATTTTTATTTGTTTACGCTGTGTAGGGTAATGGCCTCTAAAAGCCACATGGCTCCAGTGTTACCAGACTTGTAAAACCTGTGGTAGAACTTTCACACACACATATAAGATTGAAGTCACAATAGTTCATTTCTGATGTTTATTTAATTTCAGGTAGTTAAAGAAAGTCTTTTAATACAAGTAATTTTATTGTCTCAGTGTCCATCTTTCAAATAATATTTAGCTACTGTAAAATGTTAAGAACTAATTATGTTTGAGTTGTCTTTCATGAAATCTACATATTTGGAAGGTAACCTAACGAGGCATAATGGTACTTTGACTTACGTTGGCAGAACCACGGTTGGTGGCTCTACCGCCTTGCCTACCTGATTGTCTAGTACATAGACCTTTTATATGCACCGGCCAGACTGTTGATTACCAAATTAAGATGTAGTTTTCCTGGTGTTATGTCTTAACCTGCCCAGAGCTACGATAACTTGTCAGTTTTATAAGGTCAAGAGTTTCCGGTGAAAGCCTTTAACTAATTTTGAATGAATATATACTATCCAAGACATTGAATAATTTAGTCTTTTAAAACAATAGCCTAGCACCCTTTTTTGAAATTACATTACAAATTCCTTCATTTCTTCACGAAAAAACAATGAAAAAAAAGGTATTTTACTATCCTCGGAAACTTTTGAATGTTATGAATTGTAATGCAAAAATAGGTGTTTGAACACATATGCTTGTTTCTTATTGGTAATATCAGACGTTTTTGCTGACAAATATACAGATTTAAACAAAAACTGATGGACACAGAGCTAACAACAAAATAAATTCAAAACGCGATGGGTAAATATTTGAAATGGTAATACAAGTACATAAAATTCCACGCGACTATTTATTCTGCTGTGTTTCGTCGTTGCCCAGTGGTATTACGTGCTGACATCGTCATGTTGTAGGCTCGTGTCATCAATCGGCATGTATTGTGTAACCTCATCGGTGAATTATTATATACTGAAATTGACTAAAAGTATGATCAGCAAATGTCATGTTGTTATTGAATTTCGACAGTTCATTCCCAATGGCATTTATATGTTCGGCTGTGATCTTGAAAGAGTTTCTCCGTCTAAAATTAAAATTGATAGGTCATGCTGAGATGTCCATCAAGACGCATGTTATAAATTTATAAAGATTCTATTATATTGTCACCATTATTGTTGTAAAACATTCATTGTTTCTGTATATATATTTTCCATGGAGGTTTCAATTCGAAGGCTAGTCCATGTGAATACGACTATTTGAATTCTCCTTGTGATGAGCTCGAAGAAATCCCCACTCCGAATATGAATTATTTTCTTCCTTTTCTTCAGAGAATTTCCAGTATGACTTTTCATTTTATTTATTTTTTCCATGATGACTTCTAATTTCTTCACAAATTTGCACAGCATTTTTATGCACACATAGCAAGTGTCTTCGCACATTTTCCTTTCCCCTTACGTGTTTTTGAAATTTTGAACAAAATAGTTGCACCCAATTTATTACTTCCTTAATATTAATATTATATAATTTATATTTAGATCTATACGGTTTCAATACAAGAGGACATGACATACCAACTTTCTGACAGATGGCTAAAATCCTTACTAAAAAATTTTTTTGCCCTTAAGAAAAATATTGATATTAATCATCTTCTATTTTCATTTACAGTTATTTTACTATGCATTTTAAATTCTATTTTGATGAATTGTATCATTTATGCAAATTTTGGTCTTATCTTTTTTTCGAATAATTTTTAACTTTTCATATGAATAACTTGTGCACATAAAAGATATATTCTCTACATATCTATTAAGTTTTAATAATGTTCCACACTACTCGTCAACTTGTACACGTGCAACAAGCTCGGTTAACATGAAAAGTTACTAATTGTGTCAATTTGATAAATATATCAACATATTAATTCAAAACAAAACGTTGACAAAATGCATATATATTGTTCACTGCTCATAAAAAATATACGTTCGTTACGTAGACATACTTATCTACTATTTTGTAGGTATATTCTATAGGTTTCCCATGCTTCTGTTTGCATGGCCTTTATACCTAAAATAACACTAATCTAGTGTTCTTTGTGAGTCACTGCTCACAGGTCATCATCAAACACATTTCTTGTGTCTACCGTGGTCTTAGTTTCTGCCACGTTACATTTACTATAATCACAATATCCGGACCTTCATTCTTTTGAAACAGTAAGCCTCATACAAACATTTTATCTAAATAATGCTCCAAAAAAAATATGATGCCAAAATACTTTTAAAACAAGTATAATCTAAATTTATGAATTTCAAGTTGAAAACAGGTATGTTAAAATATAGTTTGACATGCGAACTGCCAGAAGCAAATTTGACCAGTTACCTACATGTTAACTAATATTTGTCAAGTGTAATCTGAATTTTATAACATAAATGACATTTCCCACACGTTACTTTGACAACTGAACTTGCTTTTAATTTTATCATAACATACAACTTGTAATTTTTAACCAAAAAAAAAATCCTCAAACAGATAAACTGCCAGCAGCATAATCTTTCATGTACTTTACATTTGTAATTTCATTTTATTCTCTCTTTTTTTGTATTTTTCTACTTTATTTGTAAACAGTTTAGTTTACTCTACTGTTCATCTTATATCTTTCTTGATAGGCATCGCTTGTTAATGCATACCTTTAGAAAAAAAAAATCATATATAAAATCAAACAACCTAAAAAGTCTATGGCGATATATTTATGAAGTAATATTTCAATTGTTTTATAACCATGATATATTGACAGCTTTCGTCTGCCCGATTTAGCTAATTTACAGAGTTTTCAAATTTTATATATTTCAGTGTTTTGCTTTATTTTGCTTTATTTAATTTTCGCCTACCCTACAAGATTTGTAAATATTTTTATACATAACTTTGTAAAGGCAAACTTTTCAGTAACAGTTTTAATTTTAAATTGCGTTTCATGCTAGATTGAATTCAACTATTTTTCTCCCAAAATATGCCCAAAACTTTTAAAAGGAAAATAGACATTTCTACTTGCGTTTTTGAAGATCTAGTGGCTCGTGTCGTCTTCTCAGTTCGGCGTGATGTATAGTGGCAGAGTACTTCGTGTAATACGTGGCCGCAACAATCTCGCAGAGAACATCCTGGTCCTCGGATACCAAAAACCGCCTTGTAGGGTAATGGCCTCTAAAAGCCACATGGCTCCAGTGTTACCAGACTTGTAAAACCTGTGGTAGAACTTTCACACACACATATAAGATTGAAGTCACAATAGTTCATTTCTGGTGTTTATTTAATTTCAGGTAGTTAAAGAAAGTCTTTTAATACAAGTAATTTTATTGTCTCAGTGTCCATCTTTCAAATAATATTTAGCTACTGTAAAATGTTAAGAACTAATTATGTTTGAGTTGTCTTTCATGAAATCTACATATTTGGAAGGTAACCTAACGAGGCATAATGGTACTTTGACTTACGTTGGCAGAACCACGGTTGGTGGCTCTACCGCCTTGCCTACCTGATTGTCTAGTACATAGACCTTTTATATGCACCGGCCAGACTGTTGATTACCAAATTAAGATGTAGTTTTCCTGGTGTTATGTCTTAACCTGCCCAGAGCTACGATAACTTGTCAGTTTTATAAGGTCAAGAGTTTCCGGTGAAAGCCTTTAACTAATTTTGAATGAATATATACTATCCAAGACATTGAATAATTTAGTCTTTTAAAACAATAGCCTAGCACCCTTTTTTGAAATTACATTACAGCTGCGCTGTGTAGTTATGGCTGTTTCCAGCCAAACTAATCAATCGTAGGTCCAGCGAATTTGAATTTTGAGACCTGTTATCAAATACAGATCTATGCCTGGATATGTTCCAAAATGTGAAAGATGTATAATTTATGAAAGGGTGTCTTAATTCATGGCCCAGATGTTGTTTTAGAACATGTCTGGGTATTGGTGGAGGTGTTTTTATTTGTTTTGGTGGTGAAAACAAGATGGTATGATGATGAAAACGCGATAGTACGATGATGCGATGGTGAAAACGCGATGGTACGATGATGAAAACGCGATATTACATCGACATTTCATCATCGTACTATCGCACCATCGCGATTTCATCATCGTGCCATCGCGTTACACCATCGTACCATCGTTGTTTCATCATCGTGCCATCGCGCCATCACGTTTTCGTCATCATACCATTGTGCATCGCAGTTTAGTCACGATTGTCCAAACGGAACACCGTATTTTATAAACACCTTTATAACAACAATTCATTTACGTCCGATACTTTTCTATACACAGGTTTATTATTAGATTACACGCCACGCCTATATGTCATATCTTCAATATTGGAGGAAAAATAAAGATCTGATTATAGTTAACAACTTCGCTTTACTGTAAGTTTTTAAATTGATGGCATTTTTTCATTATTAAAGATTTTTCTGTTCTGTGTTTTTTTTTTTTTTTTTTTTTTTTTTTTTTGCCTTTCCCAGCCAATAGTCTAAATTAAACGATTGTAGTGGTTTAAGTTATTTACTTTAAAACATAATAGCTATTTACGATCGCGCTGTATGAAATTTTCCTGGTAATTTTACTGCAAATCGGCCGTTTTTTATGTAATTTTGATTGATTTAATGTTTATATCTTAATGAAAATGCCCTGATATTCTAGCTATATTTGTCCTTTATCGATGCTGAAAGTTTGAAGCAAATCTATTGAATAATAAAAGCTCTACACGCGTTTCCTATATACATACGGGACACCTAAATTTCGCGATATAATTTTTAGCTAAAATTTACCTGTTTACCAGTTGCATGCTTACAGTTGCCTGTCGTCGTCTGCTTGTTTACTACACGTCATCCCTACTGGATTTACTACTAGTTTATCCTATGGTGGCCTTTTACTTATACCTGTTACTTCGGTCTGTATGTTGTTTATGCCACCATATGTCCCTAACATTATATATACAAATGCTGGCCTAACTTTTTATTATTGCATGTTAAAATTGTGTAAAATGTGGTTAAAATTGTTAAAACTAGCTAAAATTTGATCAAATCAGAGTCGGCCTTTGCCGAAAAAACGAAAACACAAAGACT
>NW_026463733.1:0-59999 GCF_021730395.1 Mercenaria mercenaria
GATCCATGCTGTTCGCAACCCAAAGCCTTTTTAAATTTTAGAAAAACTGTTAGCGAACAGCAGGGATCCGTTCCAGCCCTGCGCGTTTGCCAGGTTGACTGGGATCCATGCTGGTCGAAACTAAAACTATGTTGGTTTTTCATGGCAGGGCCCCCAAAATTTAAATATATTTTTTTTTTTTTTTTCGGGGCGATCTGGGGGCCAGTGCCTTTTTTTGTATTCGTTTAAACAATTGCGTTATTTTTTTAAAAATTTTTTTTAAACCCCTTTAAGATTGATACAGTTACACAAAAAATAAATAATTTTAATTTGTAAAATTTTTTTTAATCCCCCTTTTAAAATTTTTCTTTTATGTATTAAAAAATTTTCCCTGGGGATAAAAAATATCCGGCCCCAGGGGTTGTTTCAAAGCGGGGTCAAAAAAATATTTTAAAAACCCCTTACTACAGTGAAAGGTTTATTTTATGGTTTTAGGGTTAAACCCGGGTTAAGTACATCTTTTTGCGCCCGCGAAAAAAAAAAGATTTTTGGTCATATTTAAAGATTTACAGCTTTTAAAATGGATTTAAAACAGAGAACTAAAAAAAAACCAGTAAATGGAAAAAACTAACAAAAAATTTTTTTAAAAATGTCAAAATGGCCCCGTTAAAAAATCGATTTAAAAAAACAGACAAAGCTGAGAAAATTATTATTGTTTGTACATGTATGGCCCCAAAAAGTAAAGGGTTTGTTTTAGATGAAATAATTTGAAACGTTTTTTTAAAATATGTTAGATACCTATTCATTTTTACAAAATTTTTTTACTTTTATTTGCAAAAAATTTAAAAGTTTTAAATAACATATTCGACTTTTTCCCGGGCTTTTTATTTTAATATTTTTTTAAATTTCCCATTCAAGTACATCGTTAGTAAACCTTTTTCCCTTAAAATGCATCAGATAAAAAATTTAAAAATTTACCAAAGTTTTGGTTATCGATTCCCCCCACCCCACCCCCGTTTTTCAACAAAAACACTTTTTTGGGAAAAATCGACAAATTGGATTATTTGTTCTCCCGTTTGCCTTTTTAAAAAGATGTTACTAAAAATTGAAAATTCAAAAGTTCTTTTAGTATGATTATTTTAGGTCCCTAAAAAATTTCTTAAAAATTTCAGATTAATAATCAAATTTTTCCCTAATAAAAATTTTTATTTTTACCAACCTTTTTTATATAATATTTTGGAAAAAACAATAACGCATCAAAACCGCTTACTTAGACTTAAAAAGCCCCTGTAAAGATAAAATAATCTCAGTTTTAGGAAAAGGGGGTAGAGGGGGAAATTTTCCCCCTAATGTCAAAAAATAAAGGCATGTAATTAATATTACCCCCCAAGCCCAAAAATTTGGACTTTTAAAAACTCAGCAGGGGGGCTTTAAATTAAAACCCAGTGGTCAAATCTGGGAAAAATTTTTGTAAAATATAAAAAGGAATGGGGTAAAACATGAAAAACAACAACATTGGATACCAAAACAGTAAAAAATGTCATAGCTGTTTGAATTTAAAATTTTCTTTTTTCGATCAGTAAATTTTTAAAAAAATAAAAGTTATTATGATACACGGGAACCCAAAAATTTTGTAAATTTAAAAAATTATTTTTAACATGTAAACAAAAAAATTTTGGGAAGTAGACAGCAAAAGGGAAAAGTCCTTGTAGCTTAAAACTTTTCATTAGATTCAAGAAAAAACTCAGAACTAAATCAATTATTTTTGATTTGAAATTTTACGAAAAAAGGAAAGTAACTGTAAATTTCAAACAAGTCTTTTTTGAAATTTTGGGGCCCCACATTTAAAAAAACGTTTTTAAACCATTAAAACCAATTAAAGGCGTGTCTAAGGGTCCCGATCCATACCTTTCTTTTCTAAGGTACGGCCCTTCCTTTTTTTTTTAGGATTCGGGGTTTACTTAATAGTTTTGGGGTAAAAATTAAAATTAACAAATTTAAGAAATAACCAGTTTTAAAATTTAAAATTTGGTTTAAAGGTTTTTAAAAGGAAACTTTTCCCTTTTGGGTTTATCTTAAAAAATTTCATTTTCAAAACCTAGAAAAACGAAGGAACCCCAAAATTAATACACTGTTCCAGCTGATTTTTAAACTGTTGATAACAGATTAAGGGTTTTTTTTAAAACCTTAAATAGTTATTTTTAAAACCCCTCCAGAAAGGGGAACAAAACAAGAGCTGTCGGATGACAGCACGCTTTTCTTTTCGAAAATTGTTGAAAGAAGGGGGTCGAAATATCACCGCAGATTTTGAAAAAAGAAAAAAAAAATAGATAAGAAAAAACCTATTTTTCCGGGTTTTTGTGGTTTTGGGGGTTTTCCCACTATAAGGGAAAGCCCCTTGACCATAAAGCTAAGAAAGGGTTTTTAAAAACTTTCAAACCCATTAAAACAGTTTAGACAAAATAGGGAAATGGTTTGAGAAAATTTTAACAATTTCTATGAAAAAAAAAGGGCTAAACTTGTAAACCCTTTTGCCCCTTGTTAGGAAGTCTTGCCACAAATATTTTAAAAAAAAGTGGTAAAAAAGGGGTTTTAAAAGGGTTTAAAAAAGCCAATGACAAACAGTTTAGGCAAAATAGGGAAACCTTTTTTTAAATTTAACTGATTTCCAAGTCCAAAAAGTGCCATAATTCAGCCAAAATAGTTTGACAGAGTTATGTACTCTTCCCTACGATTAAAATTCAAGATGATTTTAAAATTTTAATTGTTAAAAACTTTCAAAGCCCCTGTCAATAGTTTTGACAAAACGCGGGCTTGTCCCAAAAAAACTGAAAACCCATTTCCAAGTTCAAAAAAAAGGGCCCCTAATACAGCCAAAAAAGTTGTCCGGTTAGTACTTTTGTGGACGATGGAAATCCCGATGGGTAAGCAAATTTTCAAAGTTTAAAAGCCAAAAATTTTCAAATAATTTTTTGGGCAAAACATGGGCCTTTTTACCAAAAAATAAACCAATTTCCCAAATCCAAAAAAGGGGCCAAAAATTCCCCCAAAATTTGTTGGCAGGTTTTTGTTTCCTTGTCTACAGTAGAGGGGTTTCTTTTTTAAACAAATTTATAAAAGTTTCAAACCATATGTCAAAAAACGTTTAAAAACAAAATAGGGAATGGTACGAAAAACTTAACCCAAAAATTTTTAAAACAAAAAGGGGCCTTTAAATTTAGGGCCCCCAAAACCCTTTATAGAGCTATGTACCATGCCCATAACTGGACCCTGGGGATTGGTTTAAAAAAGTGTTGAAAGTTTAAAATTTTTCTCAAAAGCTTTGTCAAAATATGGGGCTGTTTTCAAAAACTTAATTTAAAGGGCTGTAGGATAGGTCTACTTTTTTCTTCGGAAAATCGAGCTAATAGGGATAATAATTTTGGGACCTTTATTTTTTTTTTTATAAGAGATAATGAAAAACACCAAAAAAACCAAATTTGTATCTAAATGTAAGAATTTTTACAGGGGCATGCCCCAAACCCCCCAAAGGACAGTTTTTCCCTTCACTTTTCCTTTTGGGGCCCAAATAACGCCCGGAATTATGAATTTCGCAAGGGTGCACCTATTTTGCAATTAAATGCAAAAAACTTCCGGGGGGGCAAAGATGCCCCCCTTTCCCCAAAACCCAACCCCCCAGAACCCGTGGCTTAAAACTTCCATTTTTTGGGCCCCGCTATCACTTGACACTGGTTTTACTTTTTATAAGGTACAGTAGTTTCCCCCGGGTCTACCTTTTAAAGAAAAAATTTTAAAAGGGCCCGTTTTAAAACAAAAAATGCCACCCCTTTGCCTCTATAATGTCCCTTTTTTTCCCGAAAAACCCCTAGGACAGTGGGTTCCAAATTCCACTTTGGCCCAGGGTAAAAACCCCCGAAATTTTGAAATTTCACCCTTTTGCATTTTAAATTTTTTTAATTTTTTTGTGGGAGCTGCCCCAGAACTCCCGGACAGTGGCATACACTTCCATTTTAGCCAAACAACGCCCCCCCGGGTTTTTGAAACCTTTACCCAAAAAAACATCTTGTTTTACTGAATGTTTTTTTTCTCGGAGAAAAAATCCCCCCCATCCCCCTCAAACAGTTACCAAAACTTTTCCCTTATGGGCCCGCTACGCGTTTTACACTGGTGTCCCTTTTTTAAATTTTAAATTTTCCCGGGTCCCACACTTTTTTTATGAAAACCCTTTTTTAAAACCAAAAAACACCATTTTTCATCTATAATATGAAAACTTTCTGTGGAAGCATGCAAAACCCCTTTGGCAGTGGCTTAAAAAATTTCCCTTTTGTCTAACTATGCCCCTAATTATAAATTTAAGCTTTTTTGGTCTTGTGATTCAAAATTGCATCATATTATAGTTTATAAAAAATTGCCCTTTACAATGTATAACAAAATTTTTTCATAAGTTACAGTAAAAAAAAGATTACTTGTTTATTCATAAAATTTTATTTTTGGGAAAACAATTTCAAGAAAGATTTTTAAAAAAAAAAAATCTCAAAATAAAAAAACATTGGGTTATCACATTCATTCTTTTTGTGAGACACAAAATTTAAAATTACTAAAGTTTTTTCAATCATTGGGAAAATGTTCTAAAATTCTGAAACCCCCTTTGAACAGATTCCAAACTTTTCAAATTTGGGGCAGGCCATTAAAATTTAATTTTTTCTGATTCTTAAAGGGAATCATTTCGCAAGACAACCCCCCCTGAAAAAAATTCCCAAAACAAAATTGATTCTCCACTACCCCCTTTTCCCATAAATTGGGTCTGTAAAATTTTTTTTCCCGGGTTCCAGTTTTAATCGGAAAGAATGGGAAAGTGCGTGCCGCCTTATTTTTTCTTAAATTTGCCTCGGGGTACCTAGCTTCTAAAGAAAAAAACTTCTATTGGGGTTTTTTTTTTGTCCTTTCAAACTTTAACCTCGTTTTAACCCCCAAAGGAAACATCAAAAGATTTTTGCCGAATTTTTTTTTTTTAAATTTTAAAAACTTGAAAAATCAACATTTGTGGGCTACATCCCCTTTTAGGGCAAACGGATGAAAGAATTAATAAATAATAGTTTTAAATTTATTGTTTGAAGAAAAAGACCAATCCGGGGGGGGTTTAATGAATGGGGGGAAAGGGAACAATGTAACGGGCCCATTCTGAATTTCTTTTTTTATTAAGATTACAAAAATTAAAATGATCCCTTTTTTACCTTTTGAATTTGGTTTTAAAACAATAAAAACCCAACCCCCTGTTTCCGATTTAAAAGAAATATAATTATGGGCGGTTTTTTTCACAAAAAAAAAAAACTGTTTATTAAAAATTTTAAAAAAATATAAGTTAATTAAAAAATTTACTGTGATTCCCTTTCCCCGTGAAATTTGCGATATACAGATTATCGCGTTTCGGTCACTTGAGCCAAAGTTTTCGCTTTTGGGGTAAAGAAAGCGCGAAGCGTTTACGAAGGTGTTGGCAACTGAATTTGGGTACCTAATATCTATGCATTAAAAAATCCCAATTAATTTGCGCTAATTTGTGTTATTTGGGATTCTCGGTTTTTGATATTGGCAATTTGCGGGAGAAAAATTTTGAAAATTTTCAGGGAACGGATTAACCCCGGCTTAGGGTTCAGGGGTAACTAAATTTTATTTAGTTTTTTATGCATCAAAATTAAAAATCAAATTTAAACAGTAAATTTAGTGTTTAAAAGCTTATACATTTTTATTTAAAAGAAAAAACACTCATTAATATTTGCCAAAATTTTTCGAGCGGGTTTTTGTTTAAATTTTTAAACAATATTTGTTATTTTTTACAGTAAAACAGTGTCAAAGCCATCCACGTTTCCACGGGTTTTCATTTCTTTGAAGTAAAGTAATGTGATGTTATCGCTAAACCCGTTTTATCTTTATAAATTTTATTTTTTTTTCTTAAAAATTTTTTTTTTAGTACGCTTTTGACCCGGTAATAAGGTTTCTTTTTTTTGTCAAGAATATTTTAAAAAATTGACTTTTTTACAAAAGGGTGGGAAAATGATAACTTTTAATAAATTTGGCCCATAAATATCAAAGGTGCGTTTGGGCAAATAAAGGGGAAAATTTGCAAATAAATTTTTGGGGGAAAAAGGGTTTTGGCCAAAACTAAAACCCCACCCCACCCTGATATTGGCACTAAAAACCTTGCCCCCCCAGTACCTGCACAACGATAGTATAATATCAACTAAGAATTATAAAATGTAATATCTGTATCCGCTTTTTTTTGTTTTTGGGCATTGAAAATGAATTTATGGAAAAAATACGAAATTTTTTCAAATGTGCTAGGGCAACACGAAAAGGGCCCCTTTCATCCACGAGAAATAAAATAAATCTGCCCCCCAAATGTATTTCTACAGTTTGGGAAAAGAGGGGGCAGAGGAACAATTTTTTTTACACGGGCAAAACGTGGTTAGCCCACATTCGCAAAATTTTTAAAATAAACCCCGGGCGAATGTGTTGTTTTAAAAACGTGCGCACGTAATAACTATCTTAGCTAACCCGTTTCGCATTTTTAAAACTATCAACGTTCGCAGTTGTTAGCTGACACGTGCGAACGTGAAATATTAACCAAAAGAAACTAATCGAGATATCACCTTTTTTCAAAAACAGGAAACCTTACTTTGTAAATTACAGCTAACTATAAATAAAATTCCTTATGAAAAACACCATTAGAAAAAATTGCAGATCTTTCCCCGCTTTTTTTATTGATCAAACTAACATGCGCACGTGTTTGTTATCACAAGGGCACAAGGGGAGTATAACGTGCTGTTCCCTTTCGCACCCTGATAAGTTTTTCACCCCCCGCAACCCTTTTGAAATTTTCCAAAATACGCACGTGGGGAGCTAACAAGGCGCACAGAAAAATAAAATATTTTTCCCATGTTTTTCGCCTTTTGCCCCCCGTACTATACACAGAACAATTGGGAGAATTACTTTGAAACCCGAAGCAACGGGTAAGAAAAAAATTTTTCGCTTAATGATTTATAATTAAGTAACAGTTGAAAAATGAACATTGAACAAAAAGGGATAAAATACTATTTTTTTAACTCTTTTAATTTATTAAATGAAAGGGCCCTTCCGGGGAGAATTTTTTGCTTTTTTTATTTCCAAAATGCTATGGTTTAAAAATCGCCCCCCCTGGAGTGGGTTTTTTGTGGGCGAGTGGGTTAGTCGATTACTTCAAAAACCGTTGCCCATCACCGATGCGGGTTTAAGCCTCACTCAGAGTGTTAAAATTCTCCATGTGAGGGGAAATCATTAAGCAGGGGCTCGCCCCGTCCCCGTTTTTAAATAAAAGCACTTTGGGCACCTTGGGTATTTTTCCCCCACCAAAAAACAGGGAAAATCGCTTAAATTTACCAATAAGTGTGTAGCGCCAAAAGTTAATCCCCCCAAAAAAAAAACAAAAAAACGAAAATAACCCCCGGTCGGGAGCAGGGCGATTTTGTATTAAAAACGAACGAAAAGGGGTTTGTTTTGAAACTTTGGGGCGCAGAAAACATTTAAATCGATTTTTTTTCCCTCTGAAAAAAAAATTTGAAAATTTATTTCACAAGTAAAGTAAACAATTCTGTTTTAAAAACTTTTTCAGTACAAAATATAAATGGTTTTGTTCCTTTTTTTTTCTATAAAAAATTTGCATTGTTAAAGCACAAGCGTTGGAAATGTGCAGAAAAAAAGGTTTAATTTTTGTGGGATTAGTTTTTAAAAATGGGGATGATCCCCGGGTGTAATTTTTCCCCTACAAATAAATAGGGATTAATTGATTAATTTTTTTTTTTTCTCAATCGGGTATTTAGATTTTAAAATTTTTACCTGTTTTGGTCCGGAATGCTTTTTTTAAATTCAAGTCTATTAAAATATTTAAACATTTCCCTTTTTTTTCCCTTTTTGGATTTTATTCTTATACACCCACAAGTTTTAAAACATGAAAAAAAGTTTTAACCCTTTTAAATGGCCGGAAAAAAAAATTTTCCCCTACACAAATTTTATTGGAAAACCCGTATTTTTGAATATATAAATTAATTTTAAACCCAGTATTTCCGGGATATACGGGAAATATACGGGGTTTTTTATACCAAGCCCAAAAAAGGCTATAAGTCCCCCTATTTTCAAAAATACAAATTAAAATTTTTTAAACCCCCAAATTTTCCGGGTTTTAGGGAAATATACGGAGTTGTTTTACGGGAAAAACGGAAATTTTTTAAACCCCGTATTTCAAAATATAAAACATTACAAAAACCCCCTATATCCAGAATATCGGGGAAAATAAACGGAGTTGTATACAAAGAAAATAAGGGAAAAAATAAGTCCCCTATTTTTAAAAAAATACCAAAAATTTTTTTAAATCCCGTATTTCGGGTTTACGGGGAAAAATTTCGGGGTTGTCCCCCAAGCATATTTCGGGGAAAATTTCGTGCCGTATTTTTGAAAAATACAAATTATTTAAAAAAAACCCGAAAAAAACCCGGGATATACCGGGGAAAAATTTCGGAGGGTTGGGAAACAAGAAAATACGGGGAAAATTTTAAACCCCCTATTTTCGAAATATTAAAAAAATTTTTTATCCCGGATATCCAGGGAAAAATACGGGGGAAAAAAAACGGGGTTGTTTTATGAAAAAATTTTACGGGGGCATTTACGTCCCAATTTTTGAAATAACAAAATTTTTTTAAATCCCGTAATCCGCCCTATACGGGAAATTACGGTTTGTATAAAAAAAAACATACGGGGAAAATTTTAAACCCCCGTATTTTCGAAAATTTTTTTTCAAACTATACATATCCCTTTAAACCAGAAATATCGGGAAATAACGGGTTTGTATATTTAAACAAAAAGGGAAAAATACGTCCCTATTTTGTAATTTACGGTTTTAAAGTATTCCCCCTTCCCCCCAGACATTTACGGGAATATACGGTGTTGTATACGATCAGAAAAAACCTTTTTAGAATTTCCCCTATTTCAAAAAATATACGGGGTATCGTATACTAAGAATCCGAATTTAGTATAGGGAAAATCCGTATTTTATTAGTTACGGTTTTTAAATATACAAGCCCCGTACCCCCCGTTTTTGTTTTCCCGTATTTCTTCCCGATACGGGAAATATACGGGATCCGTCACTCCGTTTTAACTCTTTTTTTCGAGTGAACAAAATGGCAAATAAGCCCAGCAAAAAAAACAAAATGAAGTATAGCAGAAAACTCCAGAAAATGACAGCTAGCAGAATAGCAGACTAACCCCAGCGAATCAAAAATAGCAGAATAACCCCCACTGAATAGCAAAAACTCCATAAAATGACGAATTGCGAATAGCAAATATCCCAGCAGAATGAAAAAATAGCAAAATAACCCCCCTCAGAATGGCAGAATGCAAATATCAAAATAGAAAATAATAAAGCAGAAGGGCGAAATAGCTCCAGCAGAATGGCAGAATAGCAAAATAACCCCAGCAGAAAGGAGAATTCTTTCAGGTTATAAACGGATTGAAGTGGTTTCATAAAAATAAACTTATTGTAAGTTTTTCCCTCAATCTTTAAATTTTGGGGTTTTGCCTTAGCAACCGAGTTTGCTTGCAACCCCCATAATTTAAACAACTTTGGTAGAATTCACAAAAGGATTATTCCTGTAAAGGTTTTGAACGGTTAGTGGTTTCAGAGGTTATATTTTTTAAAGAAAAATGTTGACGGACTGCAGAATATCTCCAGAAAAATAGCAAAATGCAAAATAACTCTTCAGTTTGGGCAAAAATGCAGTATACCCAAAATATCAAATAGCGAAAACTCAAGCAGAAGCGAATAGCCCCAGCAGAATGGGCGGGAAAATAGGAAAAAACCCAGAAATTTGGGGCAAAATAGCAGAAAACTCCGCGGAATAGAGAATGCGAATAACTGCAGCAAAATGACGAAAAGCAGAATAGCCCCCGCAGAATGGTTAAATAGCAAAATAACGCAGCAGAATGCAGAATTCAGAATAGCAGGAAAACTCCAGCAGTTTGATAGAATAGCAGGTGCAGAATAACTCCGCGAATGGCAGAATAGCAGAAAGCTCCAACAGAAAGGCCCCGAATAGCAAAAAAACTGCAGCAGAATTGCAATAAAGAAAATGACCCAGAAATGGCAAAATGCAGAATAGCAGATAACTTCTGCAGAAAGGCAAAATGCGAAATAGCAAATTAACTGTGCAAAATTTGCGGAGACAGAAAAGCTCCGCTGAATGGCAAAGAGCAGTAGCAAATTACTCCCCAGAATTTTTAAAGAATAGAAAAATAGCAGAATTAACTCCATCAAATGGCAGATAGCAGAATAGCACAATATCGAATGCAGAATAACCCCAGCAGAACGGCAGAAAGCTCCACAAAAAGGGGCAGAAAGCGAATAACTCCAGAAAATTTTGGGCGAATGCAGAAAAACCCCAGCAGAATAGCAGAAAGCTAATAACTGCAGCAAAATGAAAAAAAAGCAAAATAGCCCCAAAAATGGCTAAATAGCAGAATAACGCTGCAGAATTGCAATATCGAATGCGGGAAAAACTCCGAGATTGATAGAAAAAAAAAGCAGAATAACTCCAGCAGAAGGGCAGAAAAACAGAACAGCTCCAGCAGAAAGGCCCGAATAGCAGAATAACTGAAAAGCAGAATTCAATAAAGCAGAATACCCCACAGAATGGCGAATGCGAATAGCAAAATAACTTCTGCAAAAAGGCAAAAAAGCAGAATGAAAATTAACTGCGTAGAATGGCAGGTAGCAGAATCTCCAGCAAATGGCAAAGAGCAAAAATAGCTTTTCCGCAGAATTGTAGAATGCAAAATGCAAATAACTTGCAGTTTGACAGATAGCCCCAGTAAAGGCCCCAAAATAGCTAATAGCAGAATTACCCCGCAGAATGGTAGAATAGCGAAAAGCAGAAAAACCCCAGCAGAATGGCGAATAGCAAAACTCCAGCAAAAAGGGCCCAAAAAATGTAGAATTAACTTCAGGGAAGGGCGAATGGCAAAAAAAGCAGAAAAACCCCACAAAATGGCAGAAAGCGAATGCCCGGGAAGAAGGCGGGAGAGCAAATGCAAAATAAACCCAGCAAATAGCAGAAAACGAAAAACTCTAACAGAATGGCCAAAACAGCAGAATTACTTTTAGTGTTTTGCTTAGACCATATTTTGGGTCCCGTGCTTTGGGAAAAAAAAAGATTAAATGGCGCATTACCAATCAGCAAAATAGCAGAAAAGCAGAAAAACCTTAGCAGAAGGGCAGAATAGCAGAATAATTTGAAACTAAATCTTGAAGAATAATTTGTTTAAACCCCTATTTTTGTAAAAGACTATTCAATGGCAGTGTAATAAAAATAATATAACGACAAAAATGATATTAACAATCATAACAGCCTTATTAAAAAAAAAGCATAAACCGAAACCCTTTTTCCAATTGAGGTTTTTTTTACATCATTGCGAATGCCAGTGCTTAAACCCTTAAGGGTTGCACGGGGGGTTGCTTAGATGTTCAACCCTTTAATGGTGTTTTACGATTATTAAAAAAAAAAATCCACAAACAACCTTACCAATAGGGCCTGCACAAATAATTGTTTAATTAACAAACATTAAAAATAAATGTTAAAATTTAAACCTATACAAAAATTCATTTCATTCCACAGTTTTGGCCCAATAGACAGAAACTTTTATCTTTGAATGTTTTGCCTTGTTTTTGGGAACAACAAAACGTTTTCAGAATGTCCGGACTATCTCAAACCAAATGTAATATGAGTATATGTCTAAGTTTTTTTAAATCATTGAACCCAAATCCTTTTTTCACCGGAAACCCAATGTAGGTCATCAATGCCGTTTAGAATGTCAAATTTTGGGTTATGGACAAGTTTTGTGCACATTTTTTTGAATATTGCTATACGCACCTCACCGTTAGCTACACCCTACGTTGACATTGCAGACCAAATAAAATTTCAGGGTGATTTTTGAAAATTTAGGGTGTTCTTAATTGTAGGGAAATTTAACTGGCTGTAGCATTTGGATTTATAGATTTTAAAAGTTTTGTGTTTTGTCAAAAAAAAAGCACCCAGTTCAATTATACTTGACGTTTGATACATCGCCCGCAATGGTAATCCCATTTGGAAATATTTTTTTCAATGGGTTGCTCGAGACATGATAAAATTTAGTTTTTGAAGTTTTTTTGTTTTTATTTTTTTCTATTCTTTCCCCCCCCCAATAAAACTGCGCACTGTTCAAGGGCTCCCTTCCTAAAATTTTTTTGATTTTTGAATTCCATTTTTTGCATAAGACACGAACGTTAAATGTAAGGTAATGGTTAGTGAAAAAAAATAGGTTGCCGAAAAAACTAAAATAGCTCAAATATTGCAGGGCCGTCCGAAACCCCGCCCTGCCCGGTCGATTAAAAAGGCTTATCAACAATAATTTCTTAGACCCTCTTGAATGGAGGCTGCAAAATATCTCTCCCTCCTTTGTCAAAAGTGTTTATTTTAAATGGGATTTTATGATCATTAAGAACCTGAAATTTTCCATAATTGAGGGAAGGGAAACATTGGTTAGTGGGGTTTCCTTTGGGTTTGTGTTCATAATATACTATCAGTTTGAACATAAAAATTTGATATATCGAAAGCATGGCAGATGGGAAAATTTTGCCTTTTGATCAGGAGTTTTCCCGCCCAATTGTAAAATCTAAAAAATCTATAAAAATCAGATTAAAAGTTTCTGACGTTTTATGGGGAATGAGACATGGGTATATTATATCTTCCTAAAGGCGGATAAAAAATGGTCTCTGGGAAAAAGGGGGTAAAAAAGGATTATTGCACCTATTCCTTCGTTACAAGCACTTGTTGGCCAAATTTTTAAGGATTATTTTAAAACAACTCTTAAAAAAGTTTATCTATTAACTGCTCTACAAGCAGTAAAAATAATATCCCCCTGACTTTTATTGCTAATCCTTCGTTTATTCAGTTATTACTTTTTCACAATTATAAATTTAAGAAAATCATAAAAGATCCTTTTGAAACAAAAATGCAACTCATATACATTTGCACATACCCATTAGTCCTTTCATTAGAGGCCAATTGATTTTTCCACGGCCCGTCACGTCTGTTGAAACTCTTTTAATAAGAGCTATAAAAAAAAATGGAATTTCCCTTTCTAAACTATTTTTTTAAATTTTCTAAATTTTTCCGTTATAATGAAATTAATTAAAAGTTTTTACACCTTACATCATAAATATATGAGAATTTAAACAATTTTAAAGGTTTTTCCCAAAAAAAAAAAATTCAACAGTGTTTAAATGACGTCATAAAACACCCAAAAAGGCTGCCTCTATGATCAGCCATTTTTTTTTGTTGGGGGGGGAAAAAATTTTTTTTAAAATTTGGTAAAGTTTAACAAAATTTTCCTGTAAAAGGGTTTCTTGAAAAATTTGGCCTAGTGGTTTCAGAGGGGATACTGTTTAAGGAAAATGTTGACGGGGCGGACAGCGACGGACGACGGACATCTGTGTTCACAAACGCTCACCGTGAGCCCTTTTGGGTTAAGGGAGCTAAAACGAAAATTACAGTAAACCTATTATAAGGAACTCGGATATAAGGAACACCGGTTTTAAGGAACATTTTCAAAACCCCGATCTAAATTCCCTTTTTTATTCAAAGTAAAATCCCGGTTTTAGGGGGAACTCGGTTATTTGGAAAAATTTTTTCTGTCCCAAAATTCGAAAATTTAATAGAAAACACCTCGTTTTTGCGAACGACATAAATAATAAAAAAATTTAAAAAGGAAATAAAAAAGGAGAATCGCTGATGACGTCAAGTAATGTCGTCACTTTTACCGCTTTTATGCAATGAATAAACACTACTATTTCATTTTTTGGGGTTTTTGTTTGTTATTTCAGGGTTGATAAAAAAAAAATAAACTAATTAACTTATATTTATCGAGATTATGTTTGAGAGCTCATGTATTTGGGATTTCATGTTAACAGGCCCCGTCAAGAAAAAGGTCTTTCTAACTGACAGTTTCCGGAAAAAATGAGTCAAGTCAAATGAGACGTATCAATATGGCCGCGCCCCCGTGTTGCATGCATCAAAGGGTTTTAAAAAGGGAAGGGGAAAAACGATAAAGGGAAAATTTGAGGGAAGGATATTTAAAAAAAAAGCATCTTTAATATTTCTTTTAATAAAAGCCCCACATGTTTATTTATTCTAATGCTTTTTTTCTGGGAAAAACAGGTAACAAAACTTTTTAAAAAAACGAGTTTTGCATCAAACAGATTTTTTTAAAAATGCCCTGGCAAGTTTCCTTTAGCTGGTCTTGTATGACTATAACATGTATTATCTTTGTGGTAGTTTTTTTTAAATGGCTAAGTAAAAAAACAATTGTTTAAACATAAAATAAAAAAAAGACTGCGGTTTTTTAAAATTTTTTTTTCCAAGTTTTTTCTTAGGGGATACTTTGTTTTCCAAACTAGATCTGTTATAAAAAAATGGTAATTAACCGCGCTTAGTTTTTTTATGTTAATGAATGAAAGTTTATGATTTTAAAAATTTTAGAAAAATGTGGAATTTAATAATTCTACTATTGATTTTTTTTTTTTAACGTGGGAAAATTTAAAAAATCTAGATTTAAAGACGCTTTAAGTCAAGTCCTCCCTGGCGCCCCAAAGGGTTTGGCGGGGATTTGGAAGCCGGGGTTGGAGTTCGATTCCTGTTGGGGAAACTTTTTTTTTTTTTTTTTTTTTTTAAAATTTAAAATAAAAACCCAAAATTAAAAAATTTTAATTATTTTTTTTTTTTGTATTTGTGCGGGAATTTGGATATTTGTTTTTCGGTTTTTTGGGTTGGGCGAACCACCCACACATCCCTCACAAGATCAGTCTTCCAAAAGAACACGCCGACTTTTGCTACTAAAAACCTCACTAAAAGAGCGTGTAAACCGTTTTTTTGTAGCAGGGCGGTTACAGAAAGGCTTGCCAAGCAACGACAAAGGGGACAACATGACGACCATGCCCTGTGCCCAAATAAATTTGATCCTCAATGATTGATGACGTCCAAACTAAAAAAAATACAGTTGCTCTTGAAAAAGTAATTGTTATCTGAACTTTATTGGACCGATTCAGACGCAATTCTTACTACAGGATTTCCAAGAATGAAAAAAAATGTTTCAATGGGGACATTAAAACGGGTAGGTGACAATTCCAGATGTAAAATAAAGAAAGAACCGCAAAGATATGATTTATTTTGAGGAAAAAAAGATCGTCAAGAAGCTTTTTCTTTATATTTAACCCCTAAACATAAGCCCCAAAGAAACATTTTGGCACACAGGAAAGAACGGGAAGGGAAAACCGCGCTTTCGGTCCCAGGCAGCAGCACCAAATCCTTTGCGCCAGACGTAAAAAAAAATGCAACCCAAAATTTCTAACAATCCCAAAATGAAATGGGCCCTTTCCCCACCGGCAGCTCCGAGGTCCAGTGATGAACCTCCAATATATTTGCCGTCGTCGGACACAAAGGGTTTTCAATCCAAAAAACATACAAAAGGGTGCAAAAGGAAGACAACTATATGTTGGTTTTAAACATTCAAGCCTGTGGTAAACTGTTTTTCCGCAATAAAGATAATTTCCCCAATAAAAATTGTGTTCGCATTTGCAAATTTTTTTTTAGACAAAAAAATAAATTTGTAGGGTTAAAATATAATTGTGGGCGCGGGAAGATTCAATACAAATTTCTACAAGCTGAAAGGAGAGGATTACAAGAAATTGTAAAAGGTCAGCGAAAGTTTAGGAAAAACAAGAACTTAAACCATCTGCGGGAGATTTTTTCAAGGACTATAAATTTTTCATTTGATTTTTCCCCAGTAGTCAAATTGCCAATCACCCGGAAAAGGGGCCGACTTTTTTAAGCCCGTAAATTTTTTTTTTTTTTTTTGGATTTAACGTCGCACCGACACAGATAGGTCATAGGGTGACTTTCCCAGTTTTAAGGTGGGGGAAACCCCCAGGTGCCCCTCCGTGCTTATTTCATCACGACGGGCCCCCGGGTGAACCACCCCCTTTCCGAAACCCAGCGGGATGGTTTCCTCACATGAAAAATTTTTCAACGCCCTTTTGGGGGCCGAACCCACTCGATGAGGGGCAAGGATTTGAAGTCAGCGCCCTTTAAACCCACTCGGCCCGGACCCCCTCGCCCCAAGGTACAGAATTTGGTTTCCGGGTAATGGTTGCGTCAGTAAAACTACCTCCTGAAAAGAAACATTAGGAAAGTAGTGTATTTGGTATTTGTGGTGCGGCGGCGCGTGTTTCCATTATTAACCATCTGCATTTTGCTTATAAAAGAATTTTTTTATTTCGGAAAACTCGTTAAACCCCTTGATCACTTTTACAATGCATTGGTTTTGTCAAAAACGACGGTAATTTTTGAAAAAATTTTCTAAAATGAAGATTTAAACAAAGTATAGTGTCAATTTTAAAAGTAATAAAAATATTGCATCTGATGGACAGTGGCTACGGACCAGATTCAGTTATTTCCATGTTGCCAGGGGTTCCATTCATACGGACGGGGTGAAACGACTGTAGCATTCATGCTGACAATTGTTTCGGTAAGTCCTTTAATGATTATTCTTCTATTTTAAAATTAGTTTTGTACTGTTCGCTGCTTTCCTAAATGACTATTTAAAATTTATATGTATTCATCAAAAGATATAATCTCTTATGCGCAAACTCAAGTTTGTAAAATTTTTAAAACGAAGTTCACAGAACAATTTGGTTTATCTATGTTGGTGCAACAGTACTAAAAGTGAAAAATTTTCGTCAAAAAGATATGAAATTTGCCTTGCTTCAGAATCACATGTAACGATGTTAAGAACGTTTTTAGCCCAAAAGCCTTTAAAGCCCTCTCCCCTGCTTTTCAAATTTTTTTGGTGTAGCAACCCATGTTTACAAAGGTAAACAGAACAGCCAAACCCAATTTAAAAGACAAAATCCCATGTTTTTTTATAAAATAAATAAAAAAAAAGCCGTTTTTTTTTACAGGTGTCACGTTATAGTCAGGTTTTCGCTTTTTTCAGTGACAATCTAAAGTTAAAATGGGGAAAAAATTGTGTAAGTCCGGCAAATTGTTGGAAATAAATAAAATTTTTTTTGAAAAATTTTTGTCTTGTTCCATGAATTTAGTCCCAACAGTGTTTTTTAAAATTTTTTTTAAATGTTTTTATTTAGTTTTGCACACGAGTGTGGGCCCCGTGTGATACTACACGAAATTTAATATTTTTGCATCTTAAACCGGTCAAAAAAAGAATCTTTTCTTTCTGCGTATTTTGCCTGGAAAATCATGGGGGAAAAAACAAGAAATATTAAAATATGAAATTTCCCGGGACACATGGGTATGGTTAAAAACCTTTTCAACTTTAATGTTAGTCTGTTTTCTTTATCATTTTATTATCAAAAACTTTTCAGCGAAAATCTCTTGATCGGAAATTAAAATACAAATTATGTCGTTGCTGGTACGTAAGTTCCTTAAAAACGACCTGTGTAATCACAGTCACTTTTTTCATTAAATTGATTTCCGAGAAATGCTAGAAATTTGCATGTAATTTTACGTTCTACTGTTTTGCAAATTTAAACCTATGGGTCATATAGAAAAAATCCGTCATTACCGGATTGCAACATTAAGAGATGAAGTTCGGATACCATGCATAAAAACATGTCAGTCCTGTTTGTAAATATATATAAAAAGTAATAAGCTTTTCTATCGACTATTTTATCGTCATTTAAAGGGTGCTTGATTGATGCGGGTTTTGGAAACATTAAAAAGTTTCCCGGAAAAACAGACTGTACCACCGCAACATATAGCTGAAGTAGGGGAAAGTCGTCAGTCAGAAAACTTTCCTGTAACCTTGGTCAGGCGATGGATATGGCGGGCGTGGAAATATTTTCTGTCGACAGATTTAAAAAAGTTCCGAACAATCAAAATACCCCGCTTTCAGATTCCCTTTGAACAACCCCGGCGTCGTCTATTGAAAGAAAACGCAGACTTTTAAGATAAAAACCGATTCTCATCTTAAAACGCATACCTACCAAGGGATGTCACCGATATTCCGGACGTATCCCACCGGCGGGGGGGGGGGCAAAGAAGACGGGAATACTTTTTCCCGGCACGTGAGACCACTTGTTGGGCAACCATTCGGGAATATTTTGCCCTTTTCCTACTCAGACGGAATAGAGTTTTAGTTTTTATTTTAGCAGTAAGGTAATCCGAGTTTTTAAAAGACGTGAAAATTTTTGGGGAAATTGCACAAAACTTAAATGTTACTGGAAACATATAATAATTTATTAAAGCAGCTTTTAAAATTTATCGGGAAGGTTTATAATTGAAGTTTTTCTGACAACTTATTCAGAATGAACCAACTGTATTTTTAAAATTACCCGTTTTGAAGCCTTACTGGATTCAGAACAAAAACAACAGTGTTAGTTTAATATTTTAAAAAACCTGTGAAAATACGTATGCAGTAAGTAAGTAACTATTCTTACAAATAACGAACTTTATGTTTTGGTAACATATTCAAGAATCGTACTGAATTTGAAATTTTTCCGAAGGTTTTCCTTGAAAGTAAAATTTTTTAGCGTTTTTTTAGGAAAAAATTCAACAAGTTTTACCAGGGGAAACGTAAATTCTTGGTATAATATTGCTATTATTCTGTAAAATCTGAGGGGAAAGGGGGAAAGTTTAAAAGTAAAAATTGCCTTTATAGAACAATAAAAAGGGAAACGCTAAGAAATTCGATTGAAAAATATTTATATATTGAAAAGATTAATGTTCATTCCCACTGATTGTTTTTTCATACTTCACTAGACCAAATTGTTTTCTATCTTTGTTGTTTAAGAAATTTGGGGTTTGACTGAACAAAAATGACATGTTAATAATTTTAGGGGTTTCAAAATCACGTGCAGAAGTTTTAAATTGACTATTTCGGCCTTTTTTAAAATACTTTTTTCGCACATATTTTAAAAAAACACATTTTGCCAGGAAAAACTTTTCTTTTTGTTCGACATTCTGTGTTTTACTCAAATGTTAATTTACTGAAAAAGACAATAAAAGTCAATAATTTAAAATATAAATATAATGTGTTTTAAATTACGCAAATAGAGAAACCGATAAAAGTTATGATAAAACTGTTATCAACTTCTAAATGCGATATCTAAAACCTATGTTTTCCTTTTAAAAAGGAAATTATTTTACACGAAACACATATTTTTTGAAAAATATATCTTTTTTAAATGCTTTTGGTGTTTTTTTAAAATAGGTGGCAGTTCTTCTCGATTATAATATCATAATATCCAAAAAAAAATTTAATTTTGTTAATTTTGTTATTTCTTTGCAAAGGAACGAAAATTATAATAATTTTTTTTTTTAGTTCATTTATAGATTAAAAGCATCTTTTGTGTATATCGCCGAATTTTCAAATATTATTCCTACTTTTCAACTGCAGATAAAATGTGAACTCTGTAACTGTTCAAAATAAATAACTCTGAATGAGTACTTATTTTTGCTTTTTCTGTTTAATTATATCATGTCACAAAATATGCATATTTCCAAAATTACGAAGATAGACAACTGAAACTTCGGTTTTCTGATACAAAAAAAGCGTTCTTCAGAAATGGAAAAAAGTAAAAAAAACAGAAAAATACCAAAAGGGCCCTTTTTTTTGCTTGACGGGGCTACAAATAGTGAACGAAAATCATCGTGGACCGGCCCAAAAATAAATTTTAATTACCGTGATTACAATGACAAACAGTCCATTTACCCAATTTTCAATTGAAAAAAATTATAGCAGGTGAAAAATGGACAAACAAAAACTATGAAAAATTTAAATTTTTGTCCGTTTGTATGGCGCCGTTATCTGCAAATGCACGTTGTCATAAACCCCCTACTGTTTTAAATTGGTAGGCAAAATTTAAATTTTGTTTTAATTATTGAACATTTTTTTATTTTATATTGATCCCTATTCCCATAAAAGCTGTCGAGCAAGGAAGGGGCTCAACATGCTTATAATCAAATGTAGTGCTCCCCTAAAAAAAAGATAGAAATACCCGACAAAAAATAAACCAAATCACTTTTCTTACCGTTTTTTGGCTTTTTTAGGTTTAAACGCCGTGTTTCAAACCTATTTCAATCTCTGTAGGAAAGGAAGGGTACTAGACTCAAACTTTCTCACAAAAAGATTCAGGTCGCCCGGGAAACCCCCTTTTTTCAAACGTCGGGAAAATTGTTCGCTGTACAATTGTTTTTTTAAAACAGGGGTTACGGGAATTTTGTTCGCTTAGGGATATAGGAACCCCGGTTAAAAGGAAACAATTTTTAAAAACCCCAGCGTTTCTTATAAGCAGGTTTATGAGTCGTGAAACATAAAGACCCAAGTTTAACTTTGCCCAAAAATAGGCAACATAAAGCAAGCCTTAACTGAATTATTGAATGATAATAAGAAACTAAATTTGTATATTGAACACATTCTGTGCACCAAAAGATTTTTCACGGGACAAAATTCTAAATCACTAAAAAACATCAAAAACACAACAATAAGAGGGTTTACGGGGGCGCGATTAATAAAAATGCATCGCGCAAAAAAATATAATATTTACAGCAATTTACGAACCAGAAAGTCAATAAATTCAAGCATTTTTGTCCAACTTACCCCAAGGAATTTTTATTTTTTCCTTGGCTGAAATAATTGTTTGTGCAAACATGTTTTACCAAAACCCTTTTTTAAACCATCCGAATTTTGTATCTTTGTCACACCCCTGAATTACAGCCAAAAAACCCCGGGTTTGTTTTATTTTAAATCTTTTTTTTCATACCAATATCATAATTCTATAATGTTTGTATGTTTAAATATACCAATTTGATTTCCACCATACCCCAAAAAATACCCCTACTATCAAGCAGTATTTACTACACCAAACAACTGTGTAAAACGAACAAAGAAGAGTAAAAAAGTGCAATTACTATCATCAGGTTATAGGGTTTGTCCCCCATAGATTGTCCCAGTGACTTTTGATACAGAAAGCTGTTAATCTCTTTTTGACTCAACTGGGGCACAGTATTCCAAATTTTTCTCATAACATGGGCCGCTAGATAAAGCATTGCATTTGAATGCAATTACAGACCGTATCAATTGAAAAATCATATGCCTAAAAAAAGACACTTGGGTAAATTTTCCCTTTTAAATTTTTTAAAGATAGCAACCCTTTTAACTGGAATTCAGTTCAAATGACTATTTTTTGACCATAAATTAATGGGGAAAAAGTTTATTGAATTGATTAAGTAAAAGTTCTTTCAGGCAACACAATATCGCCCTTTTTTTTTTTTTGAAGCATTTGCTAAAATAGCCAATGACCTATCCCTTTCCTATTACAACTTTTGATAATACCCCGCCTTGGGGCCCAAAAGGAAAAAGTCCGCATCCCGAAGAAAGTAATCATTTTCCCAAGGGAAAAGCTAAAATGGGGGGATTATTTTTGCGTTTTTACAATTTGTAAAGCATTCTAAAACCGTCTGTCCAAAACAAATTTTAACCATTTTCGCAAATCATAAATGGGTTTTTTCAATAGTAACAAACTGATAAACTAGTTCCTGTAGTAACCTCAAGAGAAAAGAAAAAATCCGGTTTCCTTCATTCCTAGGGTTTGGGCCCAAACTTTATTGATTCAATCTTTCTTGGTCAGGCCAACACAAATTTTTACTTATTTTTGGTGACCTACAAAAAGACCTCCTTTTTAAACAAAACACACTTTTTTAGGATAAAAATTTTAAAAAGGGAAAATTTAAACCCCTGAAACCAAGTTTTAGATTTTCAGTTTTTGGAGAAAGTTTTTAAATGAAAAAGATTCACAGATAAATCATCATTACCCCACTCAGACCTGAGAAGACTGACGCTTAAGGCATAAATTTGCAGGGGCATTGCAAAGACCGAACCAAGACATTTCCATTGCCATTGCTCACCACCTGGGAAAAAAAATGCTGTTTTTTGCCACTTTCCATCAATTCCAATTCCAGTAACCGATTTCAGTCTAACAAGACCACCCCTCGGAACCTACTTATCCGGGGTAAATTGCAATCGCAAACCCGGGATTATTCAAAACCCCGAAAATACACAAAACTGATAGATTTGTCGGGTTTAGAAATCATTACAATTTGGGCTGTTTTATGGGCCTTTGAGGACATTTTTTAATAATACCATCACTCTCCGTTTTCATATTTTTTCCTCCGCAACTTACGCTTTTCAAAAAAATGCGATATGGAAATTTTAACAAGTTTTGCATTTCCATATCAATTGTTTTAACAATTGTGGAAGACCAATATCACTGGGGGAACCTTTTCTGAACCATTTTGAGCAATCAAAAAAGATTTTAGCTCTTCCTTTTGATAATTTTAATAAATCTTTAAATGTTCATGTAAAAATTTTTTTGAAAGAACTGACAACAACTGTGATTCAACTACCCACCGGTTTTAAATATACCTTTGTGGTATCTTTTCGATCTTAACTGGTTTGTTTTAAAATTGGGCCCAAATTTTTTTGGAACTTTTCCCCCTTTTGGGTCAACTAAAAACCTTAGCGCAAAAATACCTGTTTTCTCAACAAAATCACAAGGACCCCCAACTAACAAGTAAACCTGTCCCCCACTTTTATCAAGAATTTTTTCTTGACCCTAACCTCAGAATTTGGTTCTTACAATTTCTAAAACAGTATTCTGCAGCAATTTTACGTAGATTCATTTTTTTAGATAACAAGGAATTATGTCACCTTTTACCATCAACAATTTTGCTTATTTTGAAATCACAACAGTGTGCCTGTTTAAAAAACGTTCCAAGGATACCTCTTGTACTATATTGAAATCAACACCCATGTTGAAGTAATCCCCCCCAAACAAATTTCAATAATCGCTTTTTCCTTTAAAAGGTTTACTTTTTTCCATTACTTACAGTTGTAACACGAAAATTTCTGGCTTTTTACAATTTTCCCATTCTCCAAATTTGCTACTTACATAGAAACATTAGCCCGAATCACACAAACAAGAAACAAGATTTTTTTATCATTGAAACAAAGAAATATCCATTTGTTCCAAACTATCTATCGATTGGTTTCGGCCTTACACTCTTTTTGGTCTATGTGCGGCCCTCCAGCCCTACCTTTTACCGTTCCCGAAAATTTATTACCTCGGGAAATTCTTATCTTATCAGAATTGAAATTTTTGTTATGGCTCTGTTATTGTTTAAAACTATTCTGATTTGATAGGAACCTTTTTATTGAATCTTCCTAAATTTTTAACCCATTGGCCCAAATTGCCCTGAATGATGATTTTTTTACAGGTATACCTTTTTACTTGTCAGTATTGTATGACCCATAAGATTGATCATTCTGGGCTTTCTAACCTTGGTGTGAATCTAACTGCTTTACTCTCTCTGTTAACCCCATCAATTTTCCTAGAATATTTTTTAACTCTGGTTTTGTGTAGAATCATTTTTTGCAGGAAAAACATTTACCCGGGCATTTTTTACCCCGTTTTCAGCCAAATTATGTGCTCTAACCTACTGCAATTGTTTCGCCCAAAATAAATTTTGGACAGCTTCTTTTAAAACGTAACCTTATATCAGAATCCAAAACAACAATGAAAGCATCAGTGCCAAAAGTTTATTTGCTCGGAATCTGCATTGGGAAAGCCTGCGAGTCAGATTTTTAAAATGCTGACTAGTTCTGGGAAAAGACTCCATTTTCCTCTTGATAAAGATTTTAATTGTGACCTGAAAATGCGCCCTTTTTCTAGTACCAAACTAGATACATAATCCCTTTTCTTAATTTCCATTTCAAATCAAATTTCCTGCTTTCCGTCACACTGCCTGCCAAATATAAACTTTGCTTTTAAGTCAATTATCTATCTCTGAAACTATGTTAAACTGTTCAAAATTTCCCAAATATCTTGGACCATTTTACAGCTGCGGTTTCATTTTTAAGATTATTTTCTTATTCACAGAATAATGGGTTGTACATTTTAATTATGTTTATATTTCTGTATGTTTGTAATTTTGGCATAGAATAATTTTTTCTTGGGCCCTTTATCAGTATTCATACCATTTGAATTATTATATCTGAAGTTAAAATTAAATTTCCCGGGTCTGGGGGTGTCCATTCGAAAATTTTTCCATGAAAACCCCGTGCAATCTGACCAATTGATTCCATTCTTTTCTGCATTTTTCATTACATTTTAAAATACCCGTAATGGAGTCATTTTTTTTGTCAACACTTAATTTATTTCAACAATGAGTTATCTGAAAACTCTCTGATGGGGTACTGTTTATCCCCATTTAGCTACTACAATTTTTTCATGTTTGTTTCCCAAGTTACAGTGTTTTTTTATTTTTTAAATCATAAAACCCTGCAAAATACACTATCAAGCATTGGAATCAAATTTTGCTAATATGGGGTTTTTCTATTTTCAGGGTTTCCACAAAAGCTGAGTGCAACTTGATCATGTTTTGTGAAAGCCATTGCTTGTGATACCTGGGAAATAACAATACTAGATTGCGATGTTTCCCTTTCCCGGAACAAGTGTAGGGGAATGTTTTATTCCTTCCCCGGAACCTACATGATGGTTCCCTTTCCCGGGGAAAACAGTGGCAAACATTAATTGGGAAAATTTCAGTATAAGTATTTGTTCCTTTTTGAACAAAAGTACTTGAGGTTGGGCAGATTTTGTTTTGCCTATGAACTATATTTATGTGTTAGTACACACTGACAGCCTTGACAAACGAGATAGAATATTAAAACGCCTACACATGACACATGAAAAAAGGGCGCAAGCTGCCCGGTAGAAACCTATATTTCCCGTATATTCTAAACTACATTGAATTGCAAATTTAAAAATTTAATTTGAACAAAACTTTTCCCCAAAAAAAGATGCCTAGGGGAAACCTTTTTTTAAAAACTTTGGCTTTTAGGGTTAATTTGGTTGTCTACTTGTCATGTTTTTGGCCCATGCTTTTTTCTGCACACATGTATAAAGGGGGAAATGTTTTTTTAAAATTATCAATCAAAGCTGTATTTAATAAAATTAAATAGTAATGACAATCTGAGGCCTTTTTTTAACAACTGCAAAATTTTTGTAGTGTTGCTCGAATATTTATTTAACCCCCAAACCACCTTTTCCATTTGAGAGTGTACCAACCTTCCAAAAAATTTTCAGAGGTACTGAATACTGTCATTTTTTGTTTATTTTTGTTTTCAACATCTGCTGAAAATAACACCTTAATATCTAACATAAAAATGTTTTTGCGGGGTTCCCCATTGAAAAAATTAAAATTTTTTTTTAACCATTTGTGGCTCTGTGATGAAAAAAGTATTCAGTCATTTTAAAGCAAAAATCTTTTGTGATTGTCCTTTCTTTGTTACTTTATCAAAAGTTTCAGGTAAATGTTAGAACCATTTTTTAAAAAAAAACATAAATTGGTTCCCGGGTCGTCGCATGGCAGATTACTCCCCCCATTTAAATTTGATATCATAAAAAAAAGTCAAAACTGGAAAAATTTTACTTGTTTTGAAACTTTAAAACTGGGATAATTTCCCTAAAAATAAATAAAATTAAAAAACATTTTTCCAGCACCAACGGGCCCCCCCCCCCTTTTTAAATGATAGTGAACGGCCTTATCGTGTTTTTGACATAAGGCCTAAACTAAGATTTGTGACAGTTATAATGCAAACATTGAACTACATTTGCTTGTATTTCAAATACGCAAAGGGATTGTGAAAAAAAATACCCAATTTTTTTTTTCAAAATTTTTTCAAAAAGACTTTTTATCGAAACTGTTAATTTGCATTCTAACCGTAATCAGGGTCCTCCAAATGATTTTAATATAGTTATCGTACTCAAAATATTAAAAGGGGAAAGAATGCTTGCGACCAAAACGTGGCCCCTTGTTTTTTATATGGGCCCCTGCTATCAAAGGGCTTAGAAAATTATTGGGCAAATCCGAGTGATTTTTAAAGGGGTTTATCCCCTTGAGGGGGGCATGCACTTTTTGATGTTGTATTTGTGGATTGACTATATTTTTAGGATCAGGGCTTTAAAAGAATTTTTTTGCTGGTTTCTGTGAACCCTATTCTTTCGCAAAAATTTTGACAGGCTTTGCGGTCTCTCTGGTTTATGAAGTTTTTAACCTAAAATTTTTTAAACAATCCCTTTAAAACGAATCTTATTCAAAAGATTCCACGTCAGCAAAAAATTTTAAAAAATCTAGACTGGACATACTTAATAACGACAAGAAGTGCAATGTCTTTTTTCAGAGATAGACGCAGAAATTCTTTCCCCTTTTAAATCATTCAGGATTTATCAGAAATTTTTTTTACCAATCAAGCCTACTGGCAAATTTTCCCAAATGGGATTTTGGCAACACACCGTACCAAAAAACAAAGTTTTTGCCCTTCTTGCTTTTCCACAGAACAGTATATTTAGATTCATCCATAATGATTTTTAAAAATTACAGGGTTCCGGCTGAGATAGTGAAAAGTTCGGAGAAGGCAAGTTTTTTGCTTACTTACAAATGATTGATTTAATTCTGGTGGGTTTTTCTACATACTAGATGTGAAAAAAAAACAAGGCATTAAATCCTCGGGTGGCATCAAGGTTTTCCCATTGATTGGCACTCACTCGTTTTTTTCCCCGCTAGACCCTAACAAAATTTTGCCATGGGTCATTCATCAAATAAACGTCCCCGTTCAAACGACACCACACTACACGCAAAAAGAAAGTTAAATACGTGTGAAAAAAAATGTTGAGTCGTTTGAAAGTGGGACTTTCATTTATCCATTTTCCCTGCAAATTTTCTCCCCAGGCATGTTAAATTGCAAGATTGTCATAAACAGGGAAACACCACTCATAAATTTGTGTTCGTAGTTGTAGTAAAATATGGAAAAACTCCCGCAAAAAAGTTCTTTGGCCCTTTCCTAAACTAAACTCATCAACTGGGGCAACAAAGTCCAAAGGCCAGTCAAGTGTGGCACAGTTTCCCATTTATGTGCTTTTCCCCACCTACTTGTGCAGTGTCCTTTCAATCAAAAAAAGTTCTCTGAAAAAAATTATGTAACCTTTGTAAAAACATTTAGAAAATACCTTATTTAAATATATCCATAATTTCTATTTCTCTTTATGTAATCTGTATTAATTATATAAAGTTCAAACTATCAATGAAAGCTCTGTGCCAAAAAATTTTTATTAGCTCGGGAAACTGCATTGGAATGCCAGTCGAGTCAATTTTTAACATTGGCTAGCTCGGGGAAAAATTACATTTTCCCTTGATAAAGGTTTTTTAAAGTGACCTAAAAAATTTCAGTCTTATTTCAGTACCAAATCTTCCTTTAAGACCTTTAATTTTAAAAAAATAGCTTTCCCCAAAATATACGCCCAGGAATACCCTTTTAAAACTTTTAGCTTTTGGGTTTAAATTTTTTTGCTACATGTCATGTTCAAGGGGCCATGATTGTTCCATGGCACAATGTATAAAGAGGAATTTTTTTTTTAAAATTTTATCAACCCCGTCTGTATTTAATAAAAAAAATGTAATAGACAAACTGGGCCCTTTCTTCACCTGCACAATTTTTTAGTGTTGCTTTGAATATTTATTTACCCCAACCACCTTTTTTCCCCGTTTTTTGAGTGTACCACTCTTCCAATATTAATCAAGTAACTGATTACGTCATTTTTTTGTTTTTTTAGTTTACAATATCTGCTGAAAATAACACCTTAATATCTCAACTAATAAAAAATGTTTTAGCTTTTGGGTGAAGTTCGTCCATTGAAAATCAGTAAATTTGATTAGACCACTTTGTTTCTCTGTGATGAAAAAAGTATTCAGTACAATTTAAAAAGCAACATGTGGTGTGAATGTCCATTGCATAGTTATTTTATCATGAAAGTTTCAGGTAAAAAGTTACAACCATTTTTTAAAAAAAAATAACGGAAATTGTGTTTCTGGCTGGTCACATGTCAGATTACCCCACCCACTTTTAATGTGAATATCTATAAAAGTAAGTCAAAACTGGTAACAGTAACACTTGTTAATGAAACTTAATACATGTAGGTATATTACCACAAAGTATAAATAAAATCAAAAAAACATTTTGCGCAGACACCTAACTGGGACCCCCACCCCTCTTTGAAATGTTTTTCAGTCTTATATTTTTTTCCATTACAGGCAGATCACACTGGTTAGGCAAAACGACAGTCCTCGCGTTGTTCCGTCAGACCGAGCGTATTTGAGCGCCAAGGCTCGAGAAAAAATGGCGAATTCCCATCACGATATTCAGGTGAGGCACAGTTTTTCTTTAGTATTTTCCATCATATGCACAATTTACTTAAATGACTAGTCTTACGGAATATCCAAACCATTTCTCCTTTCGCGGAAATATTTTATATTACTAGAAACAGAATAGTTTCGGAGTAAAACGCAACAAAGTTTAGCGAGTGATGTTCCAGTGACGATGAAACATGAAAAATTGTTCACATTTTGTCCTCTGATTATCAATATCAACGTTATCAAGCCGTCTTCTGGTACCCGAAGACACTGTATACATCTATAATGTTGCTACCGAACTTATTTTTTACGAATGTTGTCCTTATGCCGTTTAAACGCACTTTTTAAAATGCAACGTTAGGGGGTACCGGTCGCATTACACCGTTTGTGTTCGATAACCGCCATTATAAATGGGGTTTTTCCAACAATAAGCACCAGTACTTATACCGTTTAACGCAAAAGTATGAATTCTCTTTTATCTACTGTATTTCTGTAGACAGATATTATAATATACTAACTTTACTAATGCTGGAATTACTTTAAGATGCCATTTAAATGTTGGTCATAGTAAGGGGCAGACAAATTAGTCTAGGTATCCTGAAGGTCAAGGTCACCTGGGTTCAATTGTTTTGTTTTGATAGTGCTGGTAAACTTTCATGGCAAGCACATGTTTCAGCATCTCTGTATATTTAGTAGATGTGAACATTCAAATTGAAATAAAAGTGTTTTAGATGATCGATATTAGTAGAATTTAGTTTTTTTTTTTAAACTTTATTTAGCTGCTAATTTTTCAATGATTCTATGCGGATTTGTTACCGATACAAATTCAATTTTAGACTGGGACTTCAAATTGCTTTAAACGGCATCTGTCTTACACAATTTGGTTCAGTATTTCGAATTCTACAGGTTTGCAAAGTTTTGGTCATTTTAATTCACGTGAAGCAGGCAGTTCAATTAAAATCTGTCTGATGATGTAAAGCTGACGCTACTTATCTTTGTATAGGGACATACAGATACACACGCGTACAGATACAATAAAATCTGAAAGATCCTTAAGAAGCACAGAATGCAGCAAAGCACAATAATAGCGGACTCGAATCTGCTCACGAGTAATCAGATTAGCAGACTCTTTTCACTGTTGATATTCTACAGACGTCATCTCAAAACAGATTTACCTCGGCGCTGCATGACATTGGTTCAAGCTCTACTTTTGTCATGTTTAGCGTAGTATGTACTAGTAATTGCCTGTGTGTTGACACGTGCCACTTGTAAGGCTAGGATACGATGAGCGCAAATCTGTGGTTGGTGGGGTCCAGGGTTTGATCCCGGGAGTATATTGGCCCATCATTACATAACAGAAATACTGTTGACAAACTGCAAACAAACTGACACCGTGTTTTACGTTCCCCCCCCCCCCCCCCCCCCCCCCCCCCCCCCCCGCACGAAACACACACACCCCACGAACGAAACTAGTGGTTATATTGCTTAAATGATGTGTGTTAACCATTATACAACAAAACATAAAGCTATTTCGATATTTTACTTCATTTTAAAGCAGATACTAAATAGTTCTTAAATCTAACGCGTAAAATATGTGTGTCTCTGTTTAAAATTTTATACATATTTTAAACGTCTACATTTCTTTCCAAATATGTGTGTTTTCTCTGTCATAAATGAAAACGAGAAAATGTGTAGTATGGACTTCACAAAAATTTAATCAAAGTGTCACTGGTATTCCTGATCTCATCAGTGGATTAATTTTAGACTCGTCACACTTAAAAAACTCCCTTCTCATTGGCTGGGTTCCTTTCGGAGGTCCATCTAGATCTCTGTTTACTGTCCCTGGCTTGCTTTGAGGCTTTGTCCTTTTTCGTTCAAGTCTATCAAAGAAGTGGTTCCTGAAAACATCGTCTCTGTTTAAAATTTCATATCTATTTTAAACGTCTACATTTCTTTCAAAATAACTTGACGTATCTATTATTTCCGAAAAGTTCTGTTTTGAACCATAGGTTACATTTTATTTTTGTACTCTATATAACATTTCATATTTTTTATATATGTATCAGACGAAATGTTTTTTAGATAAATATAACCGTCATGACATCTTTTCTGTTTACGGACGTTGGTTTCCCGCGCTTTGTTTAAATAAGCTGGAACAAGAAATAGTTCTAAAAAGAAAGCCGTTCGACTGATTTTATTTTTATTATTATATCTTGATATCGGTATGCAAGAAAAATATTCTGTCACTGGTTATAGGTGCAGATGGGAATATTCGGCTCTCGGGTAACTGTTTAGGTGGTAACTCGGTAGGAACCTCGTTACCGCCTAAACAGTTACTCTCGAGGCCGGAAATTCCCATCTGCACATATAACCAGTGAAAGAATCTTATATTCTGTTTGGTATGTAATTCAACACTAGATTTTGATCCGCTGAAACCAAATCTTGAAGAAAAACAATAAAAGTCTATTTCTTATCACATGTCGAATCGTTTGCCGGTCAATAATAAAATTAATCGGTCATCGGGCAATAGGCTTGACTACTGACAGACAAATCATTCAATAAGTGTATCATATTACATTACTTCTTATATATATTATCCACTTGCATTTTTATTTAGACAGGAGTTACTCATCATTCTAAACTCCCCCACAGGTGCTTGTAAGGTGTATTAATTCATTTTTTTAATCTGTGCATAGAAATATTGCTATGATGCAGATAACTGAACGTTTACAACATGTTTTAATAAAAAGTTTTGAAATTTTCGACCTATCTTTTGTCCAAACTGGCTAATATTCAAGATGAATTATGTTCTACAAATATCATTCAGGATAAATTCAAAAATGTACATTACCACATTCGGGGTTCATTTAATAAATTACTTTTTATTTTCAAAGAGGTATAAATGTAAATTTTGTTACGGAAATACGTTTGAAATAATTTTCTACTAATCAAATGGTGGTATTGTGTGATTTTAGAATACAATGTCACCCACCCTGTCTCATCTAACTTCTGCGCTTATGTAAAACATTAGTTCTGGTGTCAAGTAATAAATAAATCTTCAGACCTCTTGAAAAGAGATTCAACGGTCCATAGTTTGTGCTGTTCACAGGTCTATAGTTTAACATAGCATTCCGCACTTAAGTAAAAAATAAATAAATAAAAAATAATTTGCTTTTGATGTCATTTAATAATAAAACTACATTTAATGTCTTACCGGTCACCAGTAAATACAATTTAAACTCGATCATTCGCACATAAGACAATAGTTTTGACTATTGCATTGTAAGCTATTGAATAAGTGTTTCACTTTACACTCGATCTTTTGCACCTCAGGCAATAGGTTTTACTATTGCTTGGTAAGCTATTATATAAGTGTTTCATGACATATCAGCAGAAATAGATTTCATTATTAACTCTGTCTAATTGTTTTGAGTACTGGCATTTACAGACTTGGTTCAAAAACAAAACATTACAGGAACAGATTTGAAATCAACTAACCTGTTTGGGTTACACTTGATCGCCATGATTTCAGTCAAACTGGACATTATTTTTGGAACATCTTTAGCTTTGACCGATATACTGTTGTTGAAATTCATATCTTGAATACCTCCAACGCAGGTCTCGGCCGGTAGGCTTGATGCTGTCCTAACACAGTAGGAACCACACATACTATAAAGCTGAATTTTTGTCGATTCCGGTTATAAAACCTTCGAATGCTATCAAAGATAATCCTTTTATATACTGACTCGGAGGAGGGAAGGATGCAAAATTAACGCCTTGTAAAAGGTATTCCTTCAAATTTAACCACCTGTTTATGCGGTCTGAGACACTAAGGGAAGGTGCGTCCTCAGCCTCATACCAACGCCGGATAAGTCTGCAAAACTGTGCCTCGTTGAAATCACCATTTTCAACCATTACATTTTCAACTTCTTCTGAAAAATGTGTCTGTGCATTAGAGTTAGACTGTTTGTCAATAAGGTCATCGACCATAGACGGAGTAAGTTTTGTTTTATATGACTTTGCCACTTTTTTCCATGCATCCGGTAATATATTTTCAAACCTTGTAGTACTTGTTTTCGTTCTAAGATTAGTTAAGAGGTGGTGAGAGTCCAAACATTTGCATAACAGTCCATCCGTTGAAGAATTCCACTCTGGATGAGAATACCAATCCATTGATAAGTCACAGCCTTCAACGATGATATCAGAAGATATCTTCGATGTCTGTTTCCATTCTTCCAAGCGTGCAGGAAATATATACTCTGCATAACTGATATTTAATGCAGCCTTTGGTACTTTTGAACTGTTTACAACTTTTTCTGAAAGACTTTTCAAAGACGGTACTTCTCTGTTCTTTCGCTTGACTGTAATCTGAATAAGGGTTTGGTCACCAATAGCTTTTGAGATTGCATTAACGTTTTCTGTTTTGACCCAACCTTTCCTATATGTAAACATTGGGTTCTTCTCTTTCACTTTTTCCGCTATTATATCAAGTTCTGTCCTGGTTAACTTATTAAGATTTTCTGCATTTTGCATTAATTTCTTCAATTCTTTTACTGTCCATTTATCTAGTTTACTTTTTGCTCGAATTTTTTCACAAATACTCACATAATCTGGATCTTCAAGTGCTATTTTTCCTAATGCATTTTCAGTCTGATTGGTACAAGGCTGCCCTTCCGCGTGTTCTAGATTTTCTTCACTTTGATGTTCGACACTTACTTCTTCTGGTGTATCAAGTTCTTTGTTAATGTCACTTAACGTCCTGAGCAGCTCATTATCTCCCTTTTCCTCAATTATTCTGAGAACACTTTCTGGTAACCAACTTATCTGAATACTACTTTCTGTTTCATCTTGAGAGCTTTCTATAGATTTTGCCTTTGCTTTCTGAACTGTTCGGTATTTTATACATTTAAAAGCACGATCAGTCGATTCAACAACAATTTGTCCCGTTACGCGGGTGATCGATATTCTCCTTGAAGGTAAGTTAGTTTTCATTTGCACAAGGTTAAGATCTTTTATTGCATTGACAATATCCTTCTTTTTTAGTTTTGAAACCTCATTCCAAATGTCTTTTTGTAATTGTAGTTTTGTGAGAGGGTTACCGCTGCCATCACGAACCATTAATGAATACCACTGGCCGTCAAACGCAAGCAATGGAACGTTTACTCCAATCTTTTTGCACTCTGACAAAACGTAGTTACAAGCTTCTCTCAAAGATTGCGACGAAAACTTGTAATCCTTTAGACCATAAGCAATAGGAACAGAATTTGGCATTTCTGCTGACCAATATCTGTCTTTGTTTGACAGTACCCACACCATCACTTCATTCGCTTTTTTTCTTGACAGTTGGTGACCAGTTTCTAAAAGCTCACTTGTTTTGTTCAATGTGTAATGTATGTCTTCTAATATTTCATGGATTTGTCTGGAACCATGAGAATCCTTTAAAGGCGTGTGATACGGGGATTCATTAGGAAGTGCGTTTCGAAAATCAGTATTCTGAAGCTCGATAGATGGCATCTCAACTAGCAGCTGGACCTTACTTTCTACGTATTCCGTAATTGCTTCCTTAAGTGTTCTTACATGAGAACGAAGCTTAGTTGGCCGCCGTGGATCTTCAACACCATACAATTCATCTATTTCAAGACTTAGCATTGACCAAAGTTCTTCGTCAAACTGCATTGAAAAAAATGTTGTACTTTCCTTGGAGTAGCAGACAAATACTAAAGAATCCGTGTTTAAGGCTTTCATCTCACATAAACACTGACTGACATAATATGTCGGTACTTTATATACTACTGTACTTTTATGTTGTTTAGGAAAGGGACATTTAATTTCAACGGCAGAAATGCATGTACTTCCTGGTACCCGGTCTTGTGTTCTGGTTCTGATACTTCCATCTGGAGAAACTTTACAACACGGCTTTCCAGGTGACGACATAAGGTAACAACCCTCCTCTACGTAAACACAGTCCGGATAAAACAGAGGCATAAATCTTCCAACAAGTGTCGCTTGTGCATGTGGTTCGTTTTGAAGTACCATGATCCATATACATCTTAACTGTATCGCTCAGTTCTTCTGGTTCCTTCCCCAAAATATATCTATCAAAATGTTCCTTCTGATCTTTTAATGATCGAAGGCCAATTGCGTTGTGTAAAGTACTTCCGGTTACTTGGGCTAAAGAGCGAACAATGTGCCACATATCAGTTCTCTGTTTTATATAGAAAGTAGGAATAGGTTGGGTTTGTTTTTCATACTCTTTTAGCATATACATATTACCCTGACAGCAGGGATCGACTGAATCTGATGAACAAAAGAAATGAGCTTCTGTACTTAGTTCACTGCCGAGTTTGCATAATTGAGATATGTTTTTTAAAGTGTCATCGATAAACTGACTTAATCTGTAGAGGAAAGCTTGAATTCCACTGATGGCGTACAAGAATTTTGACGTTTTCCTCTCTTTTCCAGCCCTTTCTTTCAACTTGTCCAGTCCATATTCTTGCTTAGATTTAATTTCACGCGATTCTTTAATTCTAATTGTCAACACATACAACATTACCCAAATAATGTCTAAAACAGATTCACACTTAACTGTATTTTCTTGTTCTTGTTCAAATATAGAAAGCTCCAACTTGATGTCCTCTACAAGCAGTTTTTCCATATTCAGTCTGTCTTGATTGTCAGATGATGTCGGATGTTGTTCGAACCCAAACATATCGACGTCACCAAACTCTTTATCTAAACCTGGTGTAACTTTTTTACCGTCAACACACATCATAAATATATTTGTTTCCTTAGTACATTTTACAGAAGATAAAGTTTGCGTGATTACTCCAGGTTTTATAAGTAATGGCGTGTCTGATTCAGTAGATAACAGGCAGTTTCTTGAGGGAACAACAAAGTTCACTTCTGAGTCACTTGGATTAATACTTCCAAATCTTCTAATTTCAATAATAAGTTTTCCAAGAGCTTTTGGTCCAGACATGAATGAAAGAAATTTTCCATGGAATAACCTATATCCTGCTTTCCAGAATAGTTTCGTTTCTTCGAAATACCACATAGACTGTGCAGACATACAGCTATACCATCGTACCGTTTCAATCCAGAGAAGAAGGGCGATATTGGTAAGCGGATACTTATTATTCTGAACAAGTTTGAAAAACTGTGTAAAATATACTAACAATCCAACCGCTGAAAGCCGAAGAAGAACATCATAGTCTGAAACTCTCTCAATAAATTCCTTTGCACCTTCTGGTATATCGGTATCTTGCAGTAATTCAAACCCATCAAAATCTTCCGTTCCAGACGCATGACTTTGTTGTTGAATTGAATTTGAACCAAGAATCAACTTTTTTCGACTTTTCTTCTGACTTGATTAGGGTGTCAGAACGCGTTTCAAGTTTGATATGTTTGGGCTTTTATATGGTGATGAATAGTTAACAGTTCTAGGTGTTTCAGTTCTTTCATTACCACATTTGCGTGGAGTTCTTACAAGTGCAAATGCCCTACGTTTGGGTCTAATCAGCCATAGAGATACTTTCTTCTTTCTTTTCGTCATAGTTACTGAAAGAAAGAAAGATCATATACTTTAAGAGTGAAAGCATTGGGACGGATAGGTGTAAATATTGTGATACATATTGAGAATAATTAAAAGAGAATTCATACTTTGCGTTAAACGGTAGGTACTGGTGCTTATTGTTAGAAAAACTCCATTTATAATGGCGGTTCTCGAACACAAACGGTGTAATGCGATCGGTCCCCCTAACGTTGCATTTTAAAAAGTGCGTTTAAACGGCATAAGGACAACATTCGTAAAAAATAAGTTCGGTAGCAACATTATAGATGTATACAGTGCCTTCGGATACCAGAAGACGGCTGGATAACGTTGATATTGATAATCAGAGGACAAAATGTGAACAATTTTTCATGTTTCATCGTCACTGGAACATCACTCGCTAAACTTTGTTGCGTTTTACTCCGAAACTATTCTGTTTCTAGTAATATAAAATATTTCCGCGAAAGGAGAAATGGTTTTGATATTCCGTAAGACTAGTCATTAAGTAAATTGTGCATATGATGGAAAATACTAAAGAAAAACTGTGCCTCACCTGAATATCGTGATCGGAATTCGCCATTTTTTCTCGAGCCTTGGCGCTCAAATACGCTCGGTCTGACGTAACAACGCGAGGACTGTCGTTTTGCCTAACCAGTGTGCAGATAGAGCAGAGACAAGATGCAAATGACTAAGTTCAAAGTGGTGTGTGCATTTTAAATGAACAGAGACAGACTTGTTTTCACCATTCAAAATCACACAAACTCTTATTTAGTCCATATTTACACGTATTGTTTCTCATTATGATATCATCCCATAGAAGAGGCGTCTGCACGTAAAAAGGCACTATTGCTTAATGTTATCTTTTATTGACAAGTAATAGCAATATCCGAGATAAGTTTTTTTGCTAATTTTTATGTTTGATAAGTCTATATCATGTCCCGTCTGTTCGCAATTTTTTCTATGCCAGTTTGTATACCAAGTACGCTGTCCTAATGAATAAATGAGACAAGGGTATTCTCCTATATGAATGATTATGCGATAAGTTAATTTGTATAGTCTGATATATGTGGGAGAAACACGTCCGCTCTCTTCAGCTGCACAATTGGTCATGTGATCACTAACAACTTGAAGAAAAAAATGCTCGATTCTGATTGGTCGGTTTCTTTCAGTGTAGACTCGTCCTTTTGGGCGAAACAAAATTTAAAACCATCAGCCAATCAAAACGTTTTGTGACGTTATTGAGTTTTGTTATTTTTTGGCAGGCCTATAAAAGTAGCTGCACAAGCTCAGTTGTTCAGTCGGGCGGCTTTCACCATTAGAATTTCAAGGCTTTTCCGCGTTAGTTTTTTTTTTTTTTTTTTTTTTTTTTTGATTTAGTGTTTGTAAAATGTTCAAGGGTCGGGTTGAAGTTTAGGGAATAAGGACAGCTAGCATTATGGAGGTGTCGTAAGACCAGCTAGACCAGCTTAATGCTATAGTAGGGTGATGCAGCATGAGGAACCGCTTCTGGCCATCAAGAAACGTTACATGCTTGGTAAAGTAGGAGATTCGCCATCTAGTGACAGGATCTGGCCTTGTTATGTCCGCTAAAATTGCTAGATCGGGTATACATACCAGCTCTGTATGCCTTAAGGGTGCCAACTTACGACAAGCCTGCATCGTTATCCTAGTACAAAAACAACGCTCGACTCCTGTGTAAGTCACATCAAAATTTCAAAACTTGCATTTAGTTTACAGCAAATTTGGATTTGAACAGCTGTGCACGACTCTTCTCTTTCTCTCTTCAAAAATGGACCGAATGGCAAGCGATATTACTAGGGTCTGGTTCAAATTTAGGGAATAAGGACAGCTAGAAGTATGGAGTTGTCGTTAGACCAGCTTAATGCTATAGTGAGGTGATGCACAGTAGCATTAGGAACCGTTTCTGGCTATCACAAAACGTTACAGGCTTGGTAAATTAAAAGATTCTCCGTCTAGTGACAACATCTGGCCTTGTTGTGTCCGCTAAGATTGCTAGATCGGGTATACATACCAGTTCTGTATGCCTTAAAGGTGCCTACTAACGACAAATGCATCGTTATCCTAGTAAAAAAAAAAAGAAACGCTCGATTCTTGTGTAATTCACTTTGTTGAATACCGGATGGCTGTGTAGACATAGCGATATTGCATGGTGCTGTGGTTCGTTAAGAGAGTGCCAATGGCCCAGCACCTCTGTCTTCAACTCACAGAAGACATGCACAGGTTCTGCTTCAAGCAGAGAAGTTCAGGTCTTTTCAAGACCATCCCATGAAAGCCAAGCTAGATGGCTACACAAAGAATCGGCTCAAACGTAGCAGCTTCGTACATGAGGCAAAGAAACTCAACCGAGAGTTCAAAACTGAGCTGAGCATACCAACGACTCCCCTAGGTAGTGAAGACATCATAAACCCACTAGCGAATGCGATGTCCTCAGTGACTGTGAGACTTGCTGTTCCTCGTCTTGACCGCGGGAAGCAAGAGGATGAAGGCATTCGGAAGAGCCTCACACTTGCTATGATCAATGAAGACTATCCTCCGGAATTATGGACTCATGTCTATACAGACGGATCAGCCACATGCGCCGTCAAAGATGGAGGAGCAGGAGTTTTCATTAAATACCCATCTGGCAAGAGAGAAACACTACATGCAGCCACAGGAAAACACTGCAGCAATTACAAGGAAGAGACTTGAAGCACTCATGAAGGCCGTCTCAATGGTTGAAGACTCGGCAGAAGAAAGCTCCTCAGTCGTCTTTCTCACAGATGCACTGTCTGTCATGGAAGCTCTGATCAACAATAAAGCTCCGCAGCTAGCCAGGAGAATGCAGAGCCTGAGTATAACCCGCAAAGTAGCACTTCAGTGGATTCCATCCAAATGTGGACTTGCAGGCAATGAAAAGGCAGACAAACTGGCTAAGCTAGGAGCTCAGTCAGAACAACCAACAGAACCTGTGAGTTACAAGGAGAAAGTCACCATCATCAAGGCACTAACGAGACCAAGGATGGAGGAAGATGCTTTTCATCTCCTTGATCGGTCTGAACAAGTGATGATGGTCAGGCTACGCTCAAGGCACAACAAGCTCAATGCTCACATGTACAAGAAATACAGACTGACATCATCGCCAACTTGTCCTTGTGGTGAAGAAGATCAGACTGCGAAGCATATACTTCAGAGATGTAAAAGGCATGACCAGGAGCGAGCTGCGACTTGGCCGATAGATACCTCAGTCCACCAGAAACTGTATGGAGGCATTGAGGATCATCGGCAAACCACAAGTTTCATCGAGGCTACTGGTCTGACAGTGTAGACGCGAACGACAAGAAGAAGAAGAAGAAGTGTAAGTCACATCAGAATTCCAAAACTGGCATTCATGGTACAGCCCGACTCTGCATCTGGTAGGCAACGAAGCCGGTGCGGTGAATTATTTTGCCCGTCCGATCTTGTACAATAGAGACTCTTCATGCTAAGATGATGTGCTTGCTTGACTCAGATATATGAGACGCCATATGTTCTTTGAATGATCGTCCGATCTATCTTGTCCAATGGTGTTTTCGAGATACTTCATGCTAAGATGATGTCCTTCCTTGACTGAGATATATTAGATACTACATATGCTTTGAATGAACGTCCGATCTATCTTGTTCAATAGAGACACTTCATGCCTGTTGGTTCTTTTTACAATTAGAGAAAATGATGTGCTTGCTTGACTGAAATATATTTCGAGCCTGTCCATTCTAAGATGGTGTGCTCGCTTGACTGAGATATATGAGTCAATGAATGTGATTTGATTAAACGTCAGATCTTGTACAATTGAGACACTTCATGCTTAGATGAAGTACTTGCTTGATTGAGATATATGAGACACTACATGTGCTTTGAATGAACGTCCGATCTATCTTGTTCAATGGTGTCAGTAAGACACTTCATGCTAAGATGATGGCTTGCTTGACTGAGATTTATGATACTAAATGTGCTTCGAACAAGCGTCCGATCTATCTTGTTCAATGGTGTCACTGAGACATTTCATGCCTTAGACAAAATGATCTCAAACAGGGACCAGACACACAAAGAGCTGATATCATTTTGGATGCCTCCTATCATTGTTTAAAAATTAGACAGTGGTGCAAGACCGTCTACTGTCGATGGGACGTTAGAGTTCGAATTCAAATCTGTATCCTTTGTTCTACATAGTTGTGTATCATATCAAATGTATGGTTGGACGTCTTGTACTCCAAAAGTAAGATGTGGACACATAACAATATGAAGATATGTAGTGTATTAGTGAAAGGTCGTATCAAAGCATGTCGGTCCTATGTCAAATTAACACGTGCACACACGGTTTTAGTTATTTATTGATTAACGATCAGACAAATCAGAACCTAGATTGGGCCGAAACAGTCCTCCAGGTAGTCCTTTAGAAGATCAGGTAATGGTAGCTTGTCAATATCAGATGATTTATCAAGATACAACGGCTTGTTCATTGTTACTCTGATGATAACTTCGCTTAAGGTGTAACAGTTTGTTCAAAGTCTGTAGATATGATAACCCTTGAAAAAAGTACAGTCAAATACATGGTGAAATAAACACATTGAACTTTGTTGTAGTGATTTTTAATATTACTGTGTACTTGACGTGATCGCAATATCCCAAACTTGAACGTGAACAAAGGATCCAATAGGTCGAGGCAGAAAAATATTTCATGCGCTTCTTCCTCAATCTTCTCTTCATGGCTGTCATTGCTCGTGTCTCAGATAATCGATTGGCATATTGAAAAAAACTTATCCACTTTAACAGTCATCACGCTTTGGGGGTTCGTCTTAAATTACAATCGGTTGATTCACTTCATCGTTAAGTAGAAAGCAACATCTGACATTATATTTAACCACTATGATCCATCTTTCTTCTCCTTTGAAGTCCCAAGAAGGGCAGCACATTATATGCGTAAGTTTTAATACTGGTGCGCATCAGCAATATACATTGTTATCATGATGCAACACTATACCACCTGTGTCATTTTCTAAGGATTTTTCGTCCATCCGTAACAAGTGGCCTTACGACCCGTGCACTCTTACGAAACAAGAACCATATTAAATCCGGCTTTTCAAAAGATTTCAGCAGGTCGTGTTTTCTGTGCCATGTATATGCAACATATGAACAGCCGTTCAAGCGAAGATCGGCTGATGTTTCCAGTGTATCGCTGCTAGAGGTTATACGAAAGACAGAAATTTTGTACAACATATTTCACGTGTGTTCAACAAGGCTGTGAGTACAAAATAAACACTGTTACGCATATATTTGTATGTTATAACTATTGATTATTTTTTTTTGAATATAACCAAACACAAATCGGCAACTCATAATATTCAATTTTCTTATCCAATATCGATATCAGCTATTTGATTACGTGTCCATCAAAAGCATGAGTCGATGTACGTCATTCATCATGTTACAATTATCTTTTATTTTCGCGCATTCATTTCTCTTACGCAACGCATGGGTTACCCTATTCTTGAACCTATGTCCCATGTTCCAGCTCGTATCACGTATTTTGGAACTTTCGAATACCCAAAAGCTCTTCATTTCAACAAAATCATTCAAGCTCAAAGCGTGAGATTCTTTCCGTAACGTTGGACCATTATGGAGTCCGAAAAGAAACAACATTAATCACGCCTTTCATAACTCAGCCTATGAAAAAACGTAGCAGCCCATGTCACTGGCACATCTATCCGGTAAGAAAATGTGGCAACCGAGTAAAACTTGTGCAGTTTTCTTCTTTCATGAGCAAAAAAGTCACTCCGTATTTGTCAAAGTCGTTGAATTCATCATCAATCCTTTGATCCTTCATCTTCTGTGGCCAAGACAGAGGTAATTCTTCATGCATGCACAACCATATGAATAAGAATGAACGTTAGACATGTCCAGTATTCCTCATTGTTATAGTATGTGTCATATCAAACAAGAATTAGTGATTTTCCCTGTGTGTAATTAAAGAAGGTAGTGATTTTCATGTGTTTGTCTTATTAAAGTCCAGGTAAGTGATTTTCGTGTTTGTGCAATATTTTATCACGTGACCATGTAGTGATATTCCATGAGAAAATTAAAATCTTTTCATTGTCATTTTACAAGACGAATAACCCACAATTGTTACATTTTAATGCTTATGCAGTGCATGTTGAATTTATACACATCTACGTTGATCGAAGGTACTGTAAATCATATCCGGTTTAGAAGTTGGTGTAGGACTTTTCCTTCCATAAACACGTGTGTGTGTTGCGTGTGTGGGCTGTGCGTGGTGCTGGTCAGGTCCTGGGCTAACGTTTAGGGAAGCAGCGTTTTAAAACTCTCACACAAAATACAATTTAGAAAATGCAGGAAAAAAAACATTATTTAACAATAATATTTTTTTTTTAAAACAACATCCTCATAAAAAGGAGTTTTCTCGCCATAATTGTAATAAATAACTTAAATTTTTTAAGAACCAAAATTGAATAACAATAGTAATAGTTAGAACCCCATTTAGGTTTCCTGTTACAACGGTAGCAATGATGACAGAAACTTGTTTATAAGAGTTTGAGATTTCAAACCATTTCGCCTCCCCTATAAACGTCTCTTAAATATAATTTATGGGTAAAACGGTCAACGGATATGCGTGTATTTCATTATATCAGACGTTGCTACTAGAAAGTTTTCCCCATGTAATTTTCCAAGTAAGCCTTGAGATGTCACTTTATTACTATGTGAAATAAAAAGCTTAGTTCAGTATTTCAGCTTATTAAATTATTCGATTATCCCATAATATAATTAGACAAAATTTGATGCGAAACACTATCAATCAACTATAAGAATAATGAAGTTTTTTAGGTTAATGATTTTTAACTAAATACATTGAATTGAATCTGAAGTATGAAGTTTATCAACCTGATTTTGAGAAACTTTCATATATTTGTTTCCAAAACTTTAAAACTTTTACGGCACATTTGTGTCCCCCAGGTAGGCGTATCATTATACCATATGGGCCTTTTTTGTCGTATGCAGATGAAGTTTTGAACGTTCGAAGATGTGATATGCACGAACGTCAAAACTTCAGTGCTTTTTATTACATCTACTCTGTCTAATACTCGGCATTAAAACTGAAACCCGGATGGAGGCCAGGCTTGACAGTCATTTCACAGAAAAAATGAATAATAACGCGGCGATTATCATTTGTGTAACATTTTATTTTTCACTTCCATATAATATCAATCTGTTTTCTGTCGGACACGTTAATATGACAATTGTGGGGGGGGGGGGGTCGTTCTAATTATAAAACATAAAATGGTACTAACAGCATGACGGATGAATATGTCCTTTATATTTATGTCATGCTTTTTGTAGTTCTCTTCATCGCATATTTTTAACTTAACTTCAAGTATATCAAGAAATGCATTTGTAATAGTTGGCTGTCTCATGTTTTTGTTAAAAAAATATTAACCAATCTTGTATTAATCTTTCAAACACCATCAACAATAATGGGGGGAATGACAGTAGATTTGAAAATTCCACAAAACTGCGCTGATACCAGTGCTCCCAAAATTATCATGAAAATCCAATTTTTGATAAATTTCAAAGGCAAGTGTTAAGCAAATGTATTGTACATACTTAACACTTCGATATGTAAAAACCCTTGTAGCCTGGTGCCGATTTGTTGCTTCTCTGCTTCTGTGATATAAACAAGTGAAACGCAGTTTCAGGACCACTAAATTTGAGGCCAAAATGGCGCAACATGCGACGTCTATGCGCGAACCTTTTTTCCGTATTATCTTCAAATGACTCTGACCCAAAACTACATGTAATACATGTGGGCCAGAACGAAAATAATGGTTCGGGTTAGGAGAAAAGTTTCTTCTCTAACCATTTTACTTTTTTTTCCGCATTTTTGAGCTCAATCTGATGGATGATGACCGTTTCCATTTCGTTCTGAATTCCGTTACCTCATTGTTAGACTTTTGACCCGTCGCCTACACCGCAGGAAAAATCGATTCAAAGCACATATTTGCTGTACACAATAACTCCTCTTCGAAATGAATCCTCAGTTATATAAGCATCACAAATAACCAGTTGAGTATCATAAAATGCCTTTAAAGTGCATCCCTGTCTATTTTATTTTAAAAAACATACCGGGCCAAATGCGAAACTGGCCCCTGCCCACTAAAGTACGTTGATAAGATTATCATCTTTTATTTCCTCTATGTATTATTTACATTATTTTATATAAAACGACCAGCAATCCGAAATTGGTTCCCACTGCCAAGATATACAAAATCCGCTCCATTGCTAAGAGGGAAGGATAAAAAATCAGTAATCTGAGCAGACACACGACGAGTGTTTTTACATTGTTCACACAGCGTTTTTGCGTCTTTGTTGTTTTGTGGTCGGTACCCACTAATATCCCATTCGGGATTGAAGTACATCATGAAATTGTTTTGTGGTAATGTTCATTTATCTTTTAAAATCTCATGTATAAATAGAAAACGATGTCGAAAACAATATCGGAGACAGTCCGATTATTTTTTCTTTACTAGTTAAATTTCCAGATTTACTATTCATGGTTATAGATCCAGGGATTTTTCTATTATAGTGCAATACGATTGCAAAAGAAGTAACAATCTATATTGGTCGAGGCGATAAGTTGATTCACTTTCACTACCCCGAGTCCCCTTAGCTCAATATATACACTTTGAACATGTATTGTTACAAATAACGTGCGCGAGTAGTAAAAGCACTGCCCTTTCGGACAATTGATATCAAAATGAACGAAAAAAAAAAGAAAAAAGAAACGATATAATTACGGATAAATGAATGATCTGGATTAAAAGAATTAATGATCATTCTAAAGTTTGAAAACACAAGAAACTTTAAACCGAACTTTTTCAACTACATACGTTTAACTTCGCCAAGAGACGTTGAAGGGAAGGCGAAGGTTGAAATCTTATAACTCCTAATAACAAATCGATTCCGTTTATTGAAATCCTCAACATAACTACACAGTCCACGCAGATAGAAAACAATGAGAAAAATATTACACAAGTATATTTGCCTGACGTATCCAAATGAGGAAACATGTACAATACTAAAATCACAATCATCCGTCTTATCATGAATGTTTGGGTAGGTGTTGTACTTTCATTAAATAAAGATGCAAATCTAAAAATGAAAAAGCAGTTGTAACAAATTGTTTATTAGTAAAAATGGAAAACAACGAGATTAGATTTTCCACTATTGAGCAAAATAGCAGTATCTATTAATAATTCCAGTATGGGAGGTGATATTAAAATGCAGATATAAATGTATGTCTGTTTATTTTGGAGAAAGGCTCAACTATACTACTCAAAATTCGACACGGGTCACTGTTTTATCCCGAAGATAGCGTTATTAAGATGTGCATGGATATAAATTGAAGCGAAAACAAGTTTATAGTGTTGGCCTTATTTCCATATAAGGGAATTATTGGTTTTTACACATATGGCGACACACGAAGCGCGGGGATTTCGTAATCTTCGAAAATCAAGATTTTGACGGCATGTCTGAATTCCCATGTTCTTGTTTAAAACTTTGCAATTCAGCGTTGTGTGAGCATTCAATTAGTGAATCAAAACTAAGATGCGGTTTACACCTAACAAGATGAATAATTCGGTCAGTATTTTTGCAGACAGGCGTGTCCCCAGAGGCAGGTTTGCCCGACATTGAAAGTTTGAAACAAGTGTTCAACGCATGTGGAATCGTTCCATATCGAATGAAATGTAGCACATTTCCATTGGTGGGGCCGTATCTAAAGTGCGCAACACATGCACAATGCCGAATACCGTTGTTCAGCCTCGACCATCGTCACAAATGTTCCGCTACTTACGAATTTTTTAAATTTTTCCCGCTTAGATGACTTTACAACTCACGTTCCTGTTCAATAATGATTATTAAGTTTTCAATAAACAATACAAAAAACTAGAAGAATAACAGTTACTTTCCTTTTTAGAAAGGTTATCTCAGACCGCTAGATAGTGGTCCCCTGAAGACGAGGCTTGCAAGAAATCCCTTATTCACAAAGACAGTAACCTGTTATTCTATTTATCATGCTTAAATCTTTATTTAACAAATTTTAATCCAATCATATGAAAATAAAGAGCAAAAAGTAGGCCTAGGTGGACTAAATTTTGCTGTTTGTCGGACTTCGGGGGGGTTTTGTATTTTATTGTTCTTCAAAATGACGCCATCCCTGTTTATTAGAATAACTGCTAAAAGACATATTTACGAATTATTTTTTTATAACGCGCTTTTAATAGGTACGTAAGACCATGTCACTAATGATAGTGTATGCCTACCTTATTGCAAATTGACAACAAGAAGTTTTTTATTTACGACACGCACTGAAACGGAAAACGACTCATGCTTCTTCGCAGGATTTTAGCTCACTGCACAACAAATGAAATATTGCATCAGGAATGAACTGTTGTGGAATAAAATCAACGGTAGATAAACGGTACGGCCTTGTTTTGTTCTGCCAAGGCGCGTTATGGCGAGTGTATTAATTCACTTCAAAAAACGTTTGCTTGGTGACATGGGAGTCCGTCAAGTAACTGAACTTGGGATAAAATTTCACTTGGAACAAATTCAAATTATTCTTTCGTGTTCAGCAGAACAGAGATGTTGGTTACGAAACACAAGGTTAGCATTTGTTGTTTTTTTTCCGCTATTTTATATTTTGGGATTTTAAAGACCTACTTCAGTGTCGTATGAGGGCGTATATGTTTAAATGCAAAATGGACACAAATCTGATAGTCCTTTTGATTTAATCATAGGATTAACAGTGCAAAGTGTTTCCTCTCAAGCCACTGTCCTGAAAAAACATGCTTTTTCTCAGACAGGCATTATCAGCAGTTGTTATAGTAAAGACATGATAAAAACTAATATATCATAAACTGTTTAGTATGTAATTCAAAACAATATTAGTTACTAGATAACAAAAGTGACCCCTAATCAATTATTGAAGTATTTAAGTAAAATATCTTCATAACAATATTAAACAAACCTGCGACAAGGGGTACACAATTTGTTCTATCGATTATTTTTACTTTGTTTGAAAACCGCTTTCACAAACCTTACTTAAATATGGTTCAAAAATAAAAATGGCCTTAAAACTTCGTCACATGTCCAAGACAAGCATCAAATCAATATTTGAAGAAGACAACGTCCCATCGGACTTCAAAGAATTAAGTATATATTGTCTTTAATAGTATCGACAAATACAAATGCTTACATACCTGTCCCGAGTAAGCAAAATTGGAGTTTTTACATCATAGTAAGAAGGGTTATATCTTTTACAAAAACCAAGGTAACGGCCTCGATGTTAACGTTATTATTTTGAAGGAAACTGGTACAAGTCACAGAACATGCTGTGAAATTGTCACAAAATTTGCATGCATGTATGCACTGTGATACATCTACAGCGGATATACTAGTTTTTACTGTAAATAATGGCGTGTTTTTGAAAATCTGCCTTTTTACACTGTTCAATTTATCATTATTTCAATACCTTCAAATGAAAATGAATGTGAAACACGGGGCCCCGGGGAAAAATTTAAAAAAAAACTAGCAAAGTGGAATGATCCCTATGCTCGAAAATACATCAATATAGCTGTTACCTGCACAAGTGAATTCATAAAAATATGATGATGTGCCCTTTGGATCACTGTCGAACCGTGAATTTTGTGCATATTTAAATGAAGTGAATGTTGCACATTTCATTACCTCTCCAGAACAGACTCAATCAACCCGAGTCTGTATTAAACTTTCGTTGGTTGCATTCTTTGCTTCCAAAGGATCGTTTTAACAGTTTTATTTTATTGCTATGTAATATAGAAAATCCATCGAAAATTCTAAACGGCAAGTTTGCTTTCATTTTTCTATTCAGTATCATACGAAAAATCCTTGATATCTGACTGTATAACCTAATGAATTTTAACACGAGTATACGGTATAGACATTTTGGCAGAAAGGGGTATAGACCGTTTCCAGAATATATCAAGTTCGGTGTACAGACAGAAGTAATTGAGATGTACTGACGGTTCCCATTCTAAATGATTACTTACATGTGTAATACCAAACTTGTTAAATGATTACAATGCCGATATATACAAATATCATGTTGTTTGCCCAATCGTCATAGATCAAACTTCATATGATTGCAACTGATCATGGCCAGTATATTTCCATTTATCTTTAGAATGTCAATTGTGGGAGCCAAAACATGAAAAAGATAAGGAACATTATTACATTAAACCTCGTTTCATTTCTTAATTAATATTGACATGCTTACTCTTAATTTTCAAGTTTCCATTAATATTCAAGTATGTAACTCTGCATAAATTGTGATAATTATACAATGATTGTCAAAGATGCATGAAAGACAAAATTTAGGGTCTTTCTGTCAAACTAGAGCTATCACTAAAAGTGATGAATTCCCCCCTGCTTCACTGCACACAGTACATTGCAATTTGACGCACACAATAGTGCATAATTAATGGACTGTATCTAAATAGACTGTATGTTATACATATAGTACCATAACTAAGTTCCTATATCTATGCAGAATATTTATCTAAAAGAATGTATTTGCACCATGCACAACTGAGGTAGGTACTGATCACTTGTTGAATTTCATTTCAATCGAGTGGCAAGGTTGGTAGATTAGGCACCACAAGTGCATATGCAACTGTATGTACATAGTAATATTAAGACAAGAAACAAGTCCCATAACTCTGCAATTTTGTCGCTGAAAGCACCTAACATCCCCATGCACAACTACTGTTGTATACGTCACTTTGTGGAAGTTTCAATCAATTGGTTCAAGGATGAGGAGAGATGGTGCGCACACAAGAATTGATTCTCTGATAATATAGTATAATATCAAAACAAAAAACAAAGACCCATAACTTCTCTGCAATTTTTTTCTAAAAGAACATACAAGCCCCATGCACAACTACTGTTGGTACTGATCACTTGTGGTGAAGTTTCCTTAAATTCTGTCAAGGGATATAGGAAATGTGCGCACAAATTGCGTCTACGGACAGACGACAGACAACAATTACAACCTGAAACCAGTATATCCCTCCCTTACAACTTTGTTGTCGAGGGGTACAAATACTCATAATTTTAGTACTTACATTCATATCGTTTCTGCTGCATTCATTTTGAAAAATAGATCACTTGAAAAACAAATTAAATAGCAACACGTGTAAATATGTGCAGTTGTTGTCCATCTATGTTGAACAAAATATGGCTTATTTCAAGTGTGCATTGAAGTAATCATTGTGAGGTTTGTTTTGCAAAAGAATTATGAACCCTTGAGTTTGTATTATTATTTCGAAAATCTGGTTTAAATTTCCTAACAAAATTCTTTTAAAAACACTGTTCCAATTCATCAATTTCTACATAGATAAGCATCTGTTGTGTTGCATTTTGCACGAAAGAATCCCTATTATTTATTCTCATTAATCTTGCACATGACTAAGCATGCTAGTATATTACAGACTATCACTCTCATCTAACTACATTTTAGAAATTGCAAAACACCTTAATCAATAAAAATATCTAAACACCTAATTGGTGTGGAATAACCTTTAGGGGTAATGAATAAGTCTCTTGCTCTGACCAAAGACCCTTTCACAAATGCATTGGCAATAGATTAGAACTTTCTAATTATAATCAAAAATGTTTTACCATCATGTAAAAAGTAGTCTGAAATTCTTAAAAGAAATGCAGCTTATCCAAATTCCTGAGTTTTCAAGTAAACTTGCTATTAGTAGAAGACATATTTAAGTTATATCACTCTATATTTAAATTCATGAAAATTAGTACATTCGAAAAACACTCTCATCCACTGTTAGATAACTCTCATACTGAATATTGTCACCAGAAAAAAAACAAAGATGCTAAAAAATGAGAAAATAAGAAAACTTAAGAACTTCATCCCATATTAGTAACAAATCACAGCACGAAACTTTTTCATGTAATTAAGATCATTTTTTCAAAAAGTATTTTGTCCTTATTAATAATATGCACGGTATCGGATTTACTACCTACTTAATGAATGAATGTATAAATATATTTCCCAGTACTTTTAAAAGCAACCAATGAAAAATGCATTGATTTCCACTTCCGCAAATCAACACATTCGAACATTGTTCACGTAAAATAAACAATACGTTTGTAATGTTGAATTATACAACGGAAATAAGTGGAATTAAACATCTAAAATGTAAGTTTGAGGCTTTAATATCTTTAGAAAAGTAATTTGTGTCTAACTATTTACCCATCCGCTGAATATATATATTGGCGTAAACACTTATTTATACGTTTGCATAATACAAGAGTTGAAATGATTTTTTTTAAAAAGTTATTTTATTCGTTAGGTGTATCAAGAATTGCCAAGAGATACTAATTAATCTAACATAGGTTTTGAAAGAAAGATATCCCAACGGCCCTGCTTCCAATACATGGAATTCGTTATCTGCGGAAAATAATTATAGACTCATTCACATAATGTCTGGCATCCAGATAATTACAACGTCAATAGCAAAACACACAAGAAAAACGATTGCTTAAAACAAAATATATTTTTTAAAAACTGCTAAACAACAATTGGAAAAACTTCAAGAAGAGAACGTTTTCAATTCCACTCGTTTACTTGTAATCACACTTCAAGCGTAGGAAATGTTTTCACAATTGCTAAACGCTGGAATATCAACTTGTAAACACTCAAGCGTAAGATTGTTTTTACATTGCATACCTGATTGAATATCATAGTTGTCACTTGTTTCCTGTAATCACGCAAGCGTAGGATTGTTGTACAACTGCATACATGATGAATATCATACTTGTAATCACTGACGTAAGATTGTTTCAACAATTGTATAGCACGGTGAATAGCATTAGATTTTACTTGTTACTTTTTATCACTCAAGCGTAGGAAAATTTCCAATTATTCAACACGCTGAATATCATAAGTTGTACTGTTACTTGGTAATCACTCAAGCGTAGGATTTTTCACAAGTTTTCTGCAGGATATTCATCTGATTTAGAATATCAGTTATTGAACATGAAATAACGAAGTGATTGTTTTGTTCAATTTTGTTTATATTGTTATCTTTTAGTAATTTTATATACAATAAATCATAAATGTTTTATACCCTCTTGTAACATTTTAATGAAAAATAACAATAATAAACCACACAATGCACTTGATTGTCCTTATATAATATGTAGTTATAATTTTACTCCGTATATATTTTAATTACTTTTTTCGTAGAGGAAGTCCAAAGGGGTCAAAGTACAAAGTACTATAAGGAAACCCTTGGTTTGATCAAAGTATAGTTTTGTGTACATAACAAACCCAGTGTGTTCTAGATCCAACAGAATTATCTAAATGATTAATTGCACTTTCATTCATGAACGCCGTCCACTTTTATTTTGGTAAATTATTTCTACTAAATACGCCCCTAAAAGTTTTAATTTTTTAATGTGTTTACTCATAGTTCAATACAAAGTTAGAAAAGTTTGTTTAAAAATTTTATTTTTTTTACGAAGAAATACGTTTCGTCTGAAATCCTTTTTAAGGAGTTCGATATGTATGCTCTTTCCACTTAAAATGATCGTAATCAAAGTCTCCCCCTAGACTAGCCAAATCGTAATAATAAAACCGCCGTCTTGTTTTTGTTTTATTAAGAAAAAATTTGAAATGTTTGTATATTGTACCAGAATCAGGGTTTCATTATTTGATAACGTCCGTTCCTATGCTCTTTATATAAAAAAGTTTCTCTTGGTCATCTTTTAATCTAAAACTGTGTCACTAGTTCATACGTATGCAAGAGAACACATTTGAATAGAGGGAACGTAGCGGCTTAACAACATAATTTGTGTTTAAGTTACTTTATAAAAATGTACACATCTGGGTTTAGATGGGTCTTTTTTGATAAATCTTTTCATTATGCGATACCCTAAATCGTTTTGTATAACTGATTTACAACTTTCAATACTGCAGGCCACGATAACGCCATCATCTATAATTTTAAACTCTTTAACACACTATATCCGCATGAGCTGATACGTCTAAATGAACGAAGAAGCTTAGTCAATGACTATAAGCGCTTGCATCTTTTTCACCATCAGATATGTTTATGTCTGCAACAGGGACTTCTAATTATGTCTCACACCACATAGTGGTGTATGGAAGACATATTATTTAACTCCCTTTTGTGACGTGTATCTGTCACAATTCTTGTCCGCGACTATAAATCGAACAATTCTCATCCTATCTTCAACAAACTTGAACAAAAATAAGTTTAACCATACGTTATCCGCTAAATAACTAGCCAAATCAGACAAGACACTTCCATTCGAATTATGGCCTTTGAACATAATAACAACGACTACCGCGCAGCTTGTAGACAGATACTCCACTCCGCTAGCGCGACAGTATTTAAACAACACAGCATTGCGACAGGTTACTCCCGACATAGGAATACAAATACCTTAACAAGATAAAAAGACAGATTATTTTTTTAGAATCAGTAGCAGATCTGATGACAGCGTTTCCTCAAAAGCAACCTAGTATCAGACACTTTTTGATACTTTTTTTTCAATATAAAATTACTTTTCAATATGCGAGACTGATGCATAATGAAGTCTTGTTCTAATTGTGTTTTGTTTCTGCTTGAAATCTTTCCCATTCATATTTCATAATCGTGTAAATACCTCATAAATTCATTCCATATCGGGTATAGAAAACTAATCATTATATATAGTATTTGCTTTAGTTGATGCAATGTCAATTTGCAATTTCTATAACTTCTTCTAAAAAATTATGCCTCTTTTTATACCCCCTTGAAAAATTGGACTATGTAATTAGTATTTTCGACCCCATAGAATAACGCCCCCCCGTCATTATTCTATAGAAAAATGACCCCCGTCATAGTAATTATTAACTCCAATCATTGTACTATGAACTCCCCCACGGAATAAACATAACCTCACGAAGAATAATGACCCCAATTAAAAAAACGACCCCGTCATTTGGTCAAATTAGTGATAACCAATGTATCTAAGCCTAATTGCTGATTTTAGCCCGCACACGGGGAGTGGGCTATAGATTTGCCCTTGTCCGTCCCCGTCCGTCTTCCGTTGAACCATTAGCCACAGATACCACACCTTGACACAGAAATCAAGCATCCGCCACGGGACAAAGGGGATTCCTTTTCCAGACGCTTAGTCGTGTGTATACTTTTTTTCAGAAAAATAACAATTCACAATAGGTTCACAAAACATGCAGTGTTCAATAATCCCCTCAAACATTCGGTAAGAAGTATTTCTTCAGAAGTAAAACTGCACAAGCAACTGCTCGCATAAGAAACTTATATAATAGAAGTTGCATACTTAGCAGTGCAGTAAATACGGTAGCGGCAACAATAGAAAGTAGTAGTATAGTAGTATTAGCGGCAGTGGTAAGGCAGTTGCAGTAAGCAGCAGCAGCAGCACAGCAACAGCAGAGAATAAGTGACAGCAACTACAGCAGCAAGAAGAAGAGTGATGTACAAACGTATTAGTGAAGCAGGGATAGAAGTAATCATAGTAGCAGTTTGTAGTCGTATAGTAGTAGTAAGTAGTAGTAGCAGTTAGTAGTAGTAGAAGAATTACATGTAGTAATACAATAGAAGTTGCGGCACAGGTAGTAGTAGAAACAATCAAAATGAAAACTATTGCAAATGGGGGTATTAGAGTTGGTAAAGATCTAGTAAATTGTCCGTTTTAGTTTGTGGGATCCACTTTTTAATAGATATATCGTCGAAAGTCTTTTTAGGAGCCGTTTTAACACGGAAAGAGTAACTTTTTTAAATAGAATAATGTCCGGAATCATATTGTATGAGAGTTCGAATGGTAGTAATTTCGGCAGTGAGTATTTTACATGGAAGGAGTTACTTTTTCTATAGAAATATAACCGGGTCGTTATTCGATGAAATTCGAAAGGGAGTCATCTTTAGGTATTCAGTATTTTACTTGGAGGGTCAGTTTTTTCTATGAATAATGACCCGGGGGTCGTTATTCTATAGATTTCCACAGAGTTCAGTTTTTTTATAAGGGATCAATATTTACAGGAAAGGAGTCACATTTATAATAAATAAGACCGGGGGGTCGTAATTCCTATGGGGGTCGAAATACTTCATTACACCGCAGGTGACGTACGGAGCATATCTTCTACATGCATGGAAGGATTTTGATGAACACCTGCATAGTTCTCACCAGCATAGACGGAGAGTCATGCGCAAGAACCAGGTCACTAGGGCTGTTCAGTGTATGTGCATCCGGCGTGCGATTGTCCCGAATTTGATTGTCCGGACTGTACTTTGAACATACATGGTGTAATCTCGTTTATATTTCAGGAATGTTATCCTCCAGTGAAGACGGAGTGTCATGCGCAAACCGCAGGTACCTATCTCAAAGGTCTAGTCACACGTTAGAGGTCAAAAGTTAAGTTCAAATAATGACTTGGTTCGAGCATTTCTTCTTCATGCTTGATTAATTTTGATGAAACTTGGCACAATTGATCACAATCATGGAGACGGAAGTGTCATCGCCAGAACCTAGGTCTAAGTCACGGTCACAAGAATGAAAAACTTTGCCGGAGCATTTGTTTCTTCATGCATGAGATATTGTATTACTTGGCACAAATGTTAACCAACACAGACGGAGTGTCAGCGCAAAACAGGTCCCTAGTCTAAGGTCAAGGTCACACTTAGAGGCCAAAGTTCAGATACAAAAGTACATAGTCCGAACCTTTCTTCTCCAGGCATAAGGATTTTGATGTAACTTGGCACAATTGTACACCATCATAAGACGGAGTGTTATCGCAGGTCCCTTCTTTAGAATTACTTCCCTTTTTGATACTATAAATACTGTATTGTACCTTTTTCAGTACAGTCGTAGGGAAAAACCGAGATCACTTTTTCTGTACTCATTATAGGACAAGGTAGAGGAGGGAAGTTCTCCTAGACTTGCTAAAATGATGCATGTAATTAATATTAGCCCCCAATGTCAATAAATGACATTTAAACTCACAGTGGGGCTATAAATTTACACAGTGGTCAAATCTGGACAGAGTGTGAAATGATATAAAAGGAATGTGGAAAGCTTGCATAAAACCACAACATAGTGAGACCATACATCATAAAATGGCATAGCTCTTGAATTTTGAAACAACTTGTTCAAACAGCAGCAGTAAAGTTCATTAAAAAAACTGAAACAAAAACTTGTGAATTAAAAGATAAGAACGTGTATACTTAAAAAATGTGATGTAACATCATACAGAAAAGTACTTGTAGCTTAAAACGTTTTATACAGATTCAATGTAACTCAGTTATTGAATTCAATTATTTTTTGAGCTCTGAAATTACGAAAAAAGGAAACAAGTAACTGCAGTTTACTTAAACAATCATTTTGATAAAGTGTGCACAGTTAACAAACGATTTAACATTAGAACTACAATAAAAGGGAAGAGTCTAAGGGTAAGGATCATACCGCTAGACAAGCCTGTTGGGTTTTCTAAGGGTAAACGGACCCCTTTTTTTAGAGATTATCAGTACTTACATAGATTTTGTTGAACTGAAATAACAAAAAGAATAAACCCTGTTCAAATTGAACCTTGATCAAATGTATACAGCTCCCAGCGTTCCCCTGATTGTTATCCCATCTCTTTCCCAACCTCAATAACAAAGGACACCCAACACTAATACACTGTTCCTACCTAATTATAAACTGTTACCAGACTACTGTCAAAAAGGCTAACCTGGGCTAACAGACCATGACCTACTTATGAAGTCTTGCCTACATAATTATGTAGCCTATGAAGGTAAACAAGTGTCAAAGTTCAAAGCCATAATGAACAAAGAAGGAAATAGGCAAAATATGGACTATTATAACAAAATTTAACTGATTTCCAAGTCCAAAAAATGCCATAATTCAGCCAATAGTTGACAGAGTTTATGTACTTTTGCCTACAGATTGAAATCATGATGATATTAAAATAATGTTCAAACTTTCCAAAGCCACGTGTCAACTATTTTGACAAAACGCTGACTGTCCAACAAAACTGAACCGATTCCAAGTAAAAAAGGGCCATAATACAGCCAAAATCGTTAATCAAGATTTATGTAACTCTTGCGTACAGATGGAATACATATGATAATCCAAATGTTCATGTTTAAAAAGCCATAATAAGTCAAATAATTTTTGACAAACATAGACTTGTACAAAAACTGAACCAATTTTCAAAAAAGGGCTAAAATTTCAGCCAAAATAGTTATCAGAATTTATGTACTCATGCTACAGATAAGATTTCTATGATAAACAGGTGATAAAAAGTTTCAAAGCCATATGTCAAACTCGCTATAACAAAATATGAACTGGTACGAAAAACTTAAATCAAGAATTTCCAAAGTCAAAAGGGACCTAATTCAGCCCAAATCATTGATGGAGACCTATGTACTCGTGCCTATACTGGACATAGTGATGGTAACCAAGTGTTTGAAATGTTTTCAAAGCTTATCTCAAAAGACTGTCAAAATAGGGACTGTTTTGAACAACTTAATCAAGGTATTGGACGCCGACGCTGAGGTGAGTAGGATAGGTCTACTTATTCTTCGAATAGTTGAGCTACTAGGCATAATACTATTGCACCTATTTATTTGTTTATTTAGCAAGAGATAATAATACTAACAAGGAAACTGATTGTTTAATAATCCCATTAACCCGTCATTAATAAAAGAACCTGTTTGTGAAAACCGTCCTCTTGTATCTCGTAACGGCTACGTAACTGTATGGAAAACATAAATACCATACGGTTAATTATCCATAAAAATAGTTTTTTCACAACCTATTTCACATATTTTGTTTAATCTTTTATATTTTTCATGCCAGTTCGAATCCTCGTGATTTATTTGGTGATTTAAATTGTGTATTCTGGGTTACTACATTTTGAACATAAGGGTGAACATTGTTATCTGTAAAATAGCATTAATAGATCCAATATAAGTGAATACTGACGAAGTCATTTTTGTATTTCCTTTTCAAACAAAGATTTTGAAATTGTAAATGATCCTTAATCTCTAAAAAAACAGAGGTTCCTACCCTAAATAAACACTTACAGGCTTATCCAAAGGTTACGCGAGCATAGGTATTATGATTAATAGTCAGTAGAGTCGACAAAAAGTAATATTCTGTATTAAAAAGTCCAAAAGAACCTATAAATATTGTTTCATAATGGTTAAATATAAATTGAATATTAAAGTACATATGGTTTTTTGTTTATTTCTCACTAAATGTGCATGCAGTTTTAATAGAAAAAAAGAGGAAATATATATGTGTACTATATAGAAACACTAGCATATTTAATTTTGAAAAGAAGGCAGTGCGAAAATATATCACTATATCACTGGCCAGCATTTCCCTTTCCAGGGTTTTAGTCTGCAGCATTGACATTTTAAACAACGGAAAGGTTAACAAAAAGCGCCAAGACGCAGCACCATTTTTTACTTTAGAACTTAACTTTGTATCTTTAGGATGAATCTACAGGAATCATGCTCCCAAACCCTCCTAGGACAGTGTCTTAACACTTCCATTATGCCCTAGCTACGCCCATTAATTATGAATTGCGCCAGATACACCATTATTTTGCATTTAGAATGTAAAAATCTCGGAGGAGCACATGACTGCCCCCCTCCCGCAACCAACACCCTAGTACAGTGCCTACACTTCCATATGATCCTGGCTACGCACTTGACACTGTTACTTTCTATAAGGTTACACACACACACACACAACAAAATGCACCGCTTTGCCCTCTATGATGACCAGTTTTCCTGAACCCACTAACAGTGGCTTACACTTCATTTTGACCTAGCTAAACCCCAGAATTATGAATTTTTGCAAAAAATACCTTTTGCATCTAATTTGTGCAATTTTTACGTGTGAGCATGCCCCAGAACTCACAGGACAGTGGCATACACTTCAATTTTAGCCTAGCAACGCCCCTGAATTATGAACTTCACCAAAACACATCATGTCTTATCTAGAACGTAGTTTTTCAGGGGTAACATCACCCCATCCCCCTTAGAACAGTGACTCATACTTCCATTATGGCCCAGCTACGCCTTTGACACTGGTGTACTTTCTAAATTGTACAATAGCTCCCCGGGTCTACACTTCATTTTGAAAAATGAAAAACATAAAAGTCCAGATATAAACCAAAAAGCACCATTTTGCATCTATAATATGAAAAATTTCTGTGGAAGCATGCCATACCCTCCTTGGACAGTGGCCTACAATTCCATTTTAGCCTAACTACGCCCCTGAATTATAAATTTCAAGCTTTAGGTCTTGTGATTCAAAGTTGCATTCATATTATAGTATTATGAAATATTGCCATTTACAATGTATATTATATTTTATCACAAGTTACAATATAAAATGATTACATTGTTTATTCATAATTTCATTATGTAAAACAGTTTCAGTAAAGATTTTTAATAAAACACATCTCAAAATAAAACAACTATTGGGTTATCACATTCATTCTTGTTGTGAGACACAAAATTTAACCTTTTGACTAAAGTTTTACAATCATTGAACATGGCACCGTGTAAAATATGGAGTGGAGTCGTGGAGTGAAGTGGAGTCTGGAGTCGATTTTGGAGTCAATTCTGGAGTCAGATTTGGAGTGGAGTCTTTTTTGGAGTCAAATTTGGAGTCAATTTTGGAGTGGAGTCTTTTTTGGAGTCAAATTTGGAGTCGATTTTGGAGTCTTTTTTGGAGTGGAGTCTTTTTTTGGAGTCAGTTTTGGAGTTGATTTTGGAGTCAAATTTGGAGTTGATATTGGAGTCAAATTTGGAGTGGAGTCTCTTTTTTTTTTTTTGGAGTCAATTTTAATCTTGTCCGGTCTTTAGCATTGTTTTCATAAGAATGTCTGTAGAAATCTGATCAAACCATTAAATAATGGATAGAAGTTTCCAAACTACTGAAAACAACCGAGGGTTATTGCAGGCTTAACGTGAAAGGGAACGTAATAGCAATAATTCTAAATAAACACTTAGAACATTTTTCGATATCGCCCCTCAATATGTCTTTGTTGATTTATTTTAAAGTTACAACAACAGCCTGCGTTTTTAAACCAATGTTTTTAGAGATTTGACCATTTACTTTATTCAAATGATCGGTCAGTTTGTATAGAAAAGGGATTATGTGATTTGCTGTGTTTTAGGGTGAATATTGGCTTGATCCTATTGAATGTACTGAAAAATATCTGTAATAAAAATGTCTCTTTAGTCTACTTGCAGACCTGCTGCATATGTTTTCACCTGCGTGTATGTCTACTAAAATAATACATTTTGTATGAAATTTATTAAAAGCAAAACAAACAAAAAAAGAACAAGGTTTACGTTCACTGTATTTACTTCAAATATACCCAAAAAGCACCATTTGCTGTTCTCATTAAAAAAAATTCTTGGGGAGGATACACCTGTACCCCAAACATGACCCCTGCGTACTATGAATAAGGTCCTGTTTAATATAGGTATCATTTACAAATTTGGATTTGGTGGTATTGACTAAATTTATGAGGATGCAGGTCTTAAGAAGATATTAGTATTTGCTGGTGTTTCTGCTGAACATATTCTTTCAGGCAAAGCTTTTGACAGAGCTTTGCGTAGTCTCATCATGGTTGGTGAAGTTTTGAACATAAGACTTTTTAAACAATTCCTTTAATGGGCTGAATCTTATTCAAAACCGATTCCACTAGTCATGCTAGACAAGTTAAAACATCTAGACGTGGACATACTTAACTCCTTGGGGCCGAAATGCGACTAAAGGCGCTATATTTTCTACCCCCGTAGCGTCGATATCCGACTATACGCGCGTTATCAGGACTCCCCAGGACGGCGATTGACGAGTATAGTCGCTGCACCGGGATCATGCTGATTGCGTCACATACTTGT
>NW_026463734.1:0-79945 GCF_021730395.1 Mercenaria mercenaria
ACTCAGCCAAATTTTGAATTAATTCAACAAATTTCGACACATAGCTGATCACGTTTTCTTCAGAAAAATTGCTAGATCGACTCGCTAACTTGTTAAACTCTGGGAGCTTACCAATCAACGACGCTCGAAATAGATCACGCTTTTCACTGTTCCATTTAAAACGTAGTGTATCATTTACATGGTTTTCATTCAAATTGCGCGTATCCCGTGTTCTCACTTTAAAGGATAACGGTGCATGGTCAGAAAAGATATTAAAGGGTAGAACTTCAAAAGAAGATATACAGTTAAAGTCACTCTCTTTCGCGAGTAAATAATCAATTAAGCTGTATGCATTATTGCTTTAAAAAGTGCCCGACCCAGTGCCCTCCAAACGTCCATTACAAATCTTCAATTCTGTTGCTTTACATAGGTCGATCAATTGTAAGCCTTGTGTATTGAAAATTTGGTCAGCTGAGATTCGCCTAAGATGTGTGTCTGGCGTAGAATCATCTTCATCAAGTAATCTATTGTTTGTATCGTAGTGTATATAATCCTCTTTTAAACCGACCCTCCCGTTGAAGTCTCCGGCTACCAGGACCGAGCCTAGTGACCGAAAATGATTTATATCAGATTCCAATACTTCGAACAGATTTTCATTTATGACGTTATATGCAGGCGAATCGTGTCCCCAAATGTATACCCCACCTACATATATGTCATTGCTAAGAGCAAAAAATCGTTCATCAAGTTTTTATCCAAACTATGGTGTCAAAGTGGGACCGCACTATTTCTATACCTTCTTTTATCGACTTTCTATAGTACAGAACTAACCCTCCGCTATTTCTCTTTGCTTTCCTATTTTGGAATTTGCGGTAGAAATTTACTGATTCGTATCCGTTTAATTCGAAATCACTATCTTTACTGAGCCATGACTCAGTCAGAAATATTACATCAAAGTCATACAATAGATTAACGAATTCTTCATTTTCGAGCTTTTGCCTCGTCAACCCATTACAGTTCCATGCACAGATTCTAAGATCACCCTCATGCCCGTCCTATGCCGGCACTTTTCCGTATTTTCCGTCTGTGTAAATTTCACTATCGACGTATAATCTATTATATTTAATGTAAGCAGATTTTCCATCTCTTCTTGCTTTTATCATAGTTGGTACCAGTTTCCGACGTATCTCAACTATTTCCTGTGGGTACATATCGTGCATGTATAAGCCGGTATCTTTCAAATTTTTACTGAAACTTTTCACTACGTTTTTATGTTTTGTGTTTTTAAATTCAACAACGATATTTCTTGGTTTATTATTTCGTTTCTGACCAGTTCTCTCTACCCTCACAATTTCCAGCTTTTTCGCTTCATCATGTGGTATTTTTAGTATAACTTTCATGAAGTAATCTAGAGTTTCGTTTATTGTTTCTCTTCTTTCGTGAGTCTCACTCATCTGCTCAGTATCATTCACAAGTTCCTCTAGGTCTTCATTTTGCACAATCGGCAATGTTCTGCTCTCAGTCAGGCCACCGATTATCAGATTATTAATCAGAGCTTTCGACTGCATATCAAGTAACGTGTCCTTCGTCTTTTTTGCTTACTCTTGTAGTTGCTTCAGATCATCTTTTGTTCTGTCGATTTCGAAGTCGTTCAAGTCTACTTTGTCTCTTACAAAGTCTATAGCATTTTCATTTTTAGAGACGCGCTTGTCAATGTCACACCACAGTTTATTGAGCTTAATATCAACTTTATCTACTTTCTTCTCTACCATTTCTATTTTTTCTAGCCTTTTATTCATTTCATTAATTTTTTTCGAAAATTCATCGAATTTCGCTGACATAAATTTCAGAAGTTCATTATTACTCACACTCGCTTCCGTACTTTTACCCATACTAGTGCCCTGGCAATTCTGATTCGGGGACGTATTAAAAATGTTGCTTGTCTGGGGAAGATTTACTGTTTGCATGGTGTTCATATTAGTAAGCTGTGTATAGAGTTGAGGACTATGATGGAAACCGGGAGAGACTTGCGATAGGAATCCATTTGGAGTATTCATTTGGGTCATCGTTTGGTGACCGTTGGTATTATTACTGTTTCTATTGTTCCCATTCATCGTTGTTGTATAAGCCGATTGTCCTGACTGTGGTAATATACCGTTAAACACTTGATCACTCGGACTGGTTACCTGTACTGTACAGTTATTTTGCGAACCAACCCCGACGGGGTGAATTGGGACAATTTGGCCTCCTTTGCCCTTTGTGGTTTCGGGTTTCACCTTTAACAAAAATTTTTGTTTATTCCTTGTTTTTTTGACATATTTTTTATTTCCATCACAAAGTAAACATGTTTAAACTTTGCACTAAAAAATTTCCCCTTTTTTTTCCCTTCGCTTGAAAAACCCAAAAACCCCACAGGTTTTTTGTGACTTACACTATTTACTTGACCTTGACAAAGTTTTGAAAATTGGAAGACCCATAAATCATAACTTTAGTAATTATCTTGATTTTATCTACTACCATCAAAAAATGACCAAGGATCTGACTCCAAACTTTCTTAAACTTTTTTAAAACACTTAGAAATTCTAAAGCCTGATCTAGCTAACTCGTAAATTTTACTTAACACGGGAATTTATGCTATTTTTTCGCGATTTTTGTTTCGACCCCAAAGTTAGAAATTCATGAAGAAAAATGTTTAAAAAAAGCATGGTTTAAAAAGTTTTGTACATGCCCAAAATAATTAGTTTACGCGGTTCAAATAAAATGATAATGCTGGGGCTGCCGGGTTTAGGATCTTTGGCAAAAATATAAAAAACCGTGAGAATCAATTAACACAGGGGAATCACAAAAAACAATCCAGCAAAAAAAAAAAAAAAAAAATTTTGGGTTCAATAACAAACATAATCCTACAAAAAATTGTCCCCAATTCTGCAACCTGAAGCACACTTTTTTTAAAAACTCTATATAAATTTGCTATATTTTCAAAAGGTTTAATCTTTAACTGTCGCTTTGTTGAAACGTTTTTAATTGTTACCCCCAAAAAAAAAAAAAAATGATGTGTAAAGCTTGAAAGCCAAATCTCAGTGCTTTACTGACATACCAAGGGGAAATTTTTTAAAAAAGCTATGCTCTTTAAACCCAAAAGGAGTTTTTTCTGTCATGACTTCCCATTCTAAAATAAGTTGAGAGCTTAAATTACATCTCACATGTTTTTCTTCAACTTCGGGCCCGTAGAAGTTCAATTTGATCAAAAAGTTTTAAGAAATTTTGTTTTTTGGAGGGGGGGGGAACCGACCCACCCCCCCTTCCCCTTTTGTTCATCAGGAAAAAAACCCCGTGCGGTTTGCGTAGCATTTTATTTGGTTTTTTTGGGGAATAAAAGAACGAAAATTTTTTGATGTTTCCCTGACAGTGCGAGAAATAGAAAAAAATCACAGTATTCAAAAAGTTTCCCGGTTTTAGAAAAACAAAGAACGCCGTATAAATTCACAACTTTTTAACATTACAAATGTTGTTTAAATTGAACCAAAAAATTTTATTGGATTAAAGGTTTTTAAATTTGAATAAAAGCCTTAAAAAATCGATATTTTGTTTTACATATAGGGTTTTTCAAATTCACTCAGAAATACCGACAAAAATAAGACTTTCCCCATTCGGGGACATTTTAAGCAGTCTTTTTTTTTTGGGTGCAAGTATTTTATCTTTATTTTTGCAGGGCACGTAATTTACTGGTAAAAAATAGAAATTAAAAAAACACAAATATAAAATAATCTAAAAACTTCGATAAATGTTTTGATTAAAAACCACAAATCAGATTTAAAATACCTATGCTGTTTTCTTTTTAAATCTTCCTTGTCAACATTTTTACACCATTCCGTTTCTCATGTCTTGTTTTGAAGAGTCTGATAAACTTTGGGGTAAATTCAGCGTGCTTCATTCCATTCTCCTCCCTTTGAAAAGTTTTCTTTTTACACATTTTTCGTGATCGAAACTCCAATGTTTTGTTTGCAAAAACAATTTTTCATTTTAAAAGGAAAAATCCACAAAATTGGGAAAAAAGACTTCCGATTTGGGGGATTCGAACACCGCCCTTCCAAATTTTTTGAAAGATTAATTTGAAAGTGAACGTTTACTAAGCCTGGTTTTCAAAAAAAGGTAAAATTAAAACCTTTTAGGGGGAAAAAAAGTTTGGAACAAAATAACTTACGAAAATCGAAAACTTTTTTTAATTTTTTTTTTTTTAAATTTTGATTGCTTTTTTCCCGGGAAAGAAAAAAAACGTTTTCATCAAAAGTCAGGGATGCGAGTCATTGGGGGGTTTAAATTAAGTTTCCCCCGTTTTATTTCCTTTTTTTTCCGCAACCGAACCTAAATTTTATTTTGCTTTAAAAAAAGCGCAAATTCTTTTTTCTAAGAAAATCAAGTTTTTCTTTAACCTTTTCGGGGAGAAAACGAAAATAAAAAAATGCTTTTTTTTCTTCATTTTTCCTGATTTAGAGCCAGTTTTTCCTCAGTTTCTTATTAAAATTAATTACCTCTTTGTTTGGGTCCAACCTGAGTCATGATTGATATCCTACTCTGGGAACGTCATTTGTAAGCCTTATTTTTTTAAAACTTATCATTATTAAAAGCAAACGGACTAAGTTAATCATGAAATGATCAATGTAATTAAAAATACACATTTAAAGTGGGAACAAACACCTGAAAAATTTAAAATTCCCCCGTTTGGGGGTTACCCAAAAAAATTGTCTGGTTTTGCTGTAGCATGATTCCTTTTACCCGAAAGGGTTTTTTTTAAAGGAACCCACGAATATTTTTTGACGAAAATTCTGTCTTTTGAAAGTAAAAAAAGGAAAAAAAATTGCCTTAGCACAGTTCAACGGACCCGGGATTGGCAACTTTTTTCGCTCCTACGCTTGCATGGAAATTCACTTTGTCTGGGGAAAATAAAAAGCATTTTTCCTCGCCGTATGCTCGCATACTCATTTGCTTTTGTTTGGGTTAACAAGCATTTTTTTCTGCTCGCTACGCTCCAAAATAAAAGGAAAATTTTTGCATGAGACCTAAAAACTTTTTTTTATAATAAACTTTTAGAACCCCCCCCATAAAATCCTCAAAAATCGGGTTTAAAAACCATTCCGAGATACTTAAGCAGAAAAAGTCGACGAGTCATTAAAACGGACAATCGTGCAGTTATTTTTTTGGGTTTTTTTTCAAAAAACCTGCCTTTTCCAATCCAAAAAAAAGACCCAAAACCCCAAAAATGCCCTGTGTCATTTTTTTTAAAAATGTTCCGGTGGGGTGGGGGGGGTGGGGAGGGGAGATGGGGACATCCCCCCCTATTGTTCACTCAAATATTTTGCCCCCCTTCCCAAAATCCTGTCCCCGCCCTGAGATTTTAAATCTAATTAATGTTTGTTAAAACAAAAAAAGGGAACAAAAACAAACAATATTTTTACTTCCCAAACCAGAGGGGGTTTTCCCCGGTTCTTTCCGGTGCTGAAGTCCTTTTACCCCCAGGGTGTGTAAGATGATTTCCGTGCTGTAATACGTATAAAATAACTATGAAAAAGTTTTTGTGTAAAAAATTTTTTTCTATTGAAAAACGGAGAAAATTAAATACCTTGCATTTCCCTATTGGTTCCCCTTAGTTTTTCTCGATTAAATCACGTTAAATTTTACAAAAATTTTTCGTTGCCGCACCGGTAAAACAAACCCGGAACAAAACATTGTTTTTTTTTAAAACTCTGACGTTTCCTTTTCCGGACTTGGGTTTTTCCCGCGCTTTGTTTAAATCACTGCCCTAAGAAATAGAGTTCTAAAAAAAAAGCTGTTAAATTTTGATTTTTTTTTTAAATTTATTATTTTTTGAAATGGTTTGCGAAAAAGTTTCTATATGGTTATAGGTTACCCCCAAAACCCGTTCCCAAATGGCAACGCCCGTTAACCGCCAAAACAAAAAACCCTTGGGGCCGGTGTCCTACTCCACCAAACCGTGAAAATCTTTAATATCAAATTAAAAATTCTGTAGGCAATGGAAAAATTTTAAGCACAAACGAAAAAAACCCAAACTGTTTTGTGCATTAGTCTCTGAATCAGACCTCGGTTTTTTTTCTTTTTTTCCTATGTTTGTCATAAACATTTTTTTAATTTAACATTTGACATAGAAATTTTTTTGATTAAGTAAAAGATTGACGGCTACTGTCCCTACATACAAAATATAGAATTTCCCCTTATTACTCCGCCTCTTTTTTTCGGGTGGTTAGAATCGCTGACTTAAAAAACATGTAATACCACTGTTTAAGGCTGGGTTCACCCCTTGTACCGCCAGGTCTCTTATGAAAGAAAGAGACAGCTTGAGCTGTACTTGATCTTTCCAGGAACGTGTTGGGTAAAACCCCACCTGAATAACTGAAATAGTGTTTAAAACCATAAAAATAAAATTAGTCCCTTTTTGTTTTTCTCAATTTTGATTGTAACAAGTCCGCTTTCCCACCTTTTTAATAGCTTTTTCCTCGTTCAACTTTACACCTCCCCGGAAGTTATACACTTGTCCCATTTATCTTTACACAAACCCCCGTTTGTGAAAACCCACAATTCACTTTTCGTTTACACAAACCCCCCGTTGTACATCACCTCAGTTGGTTTAAACCAAAAAATTCCCCGTTTGAAGAAAAAAACCAGGCTTAAAATTTGAAGATAGTTTAAATCAAAACCCTGGGATAATTTTAGATCTAAAATAAGAGTGATAAAAATATAAAACTGGCCCTACAAAAGAAATTTCCCATTTGGGTGGTTCAAGCTAACCCCCGATTGTTTGGTTTTACTGATGTTGTGTGTGGTGTTTGTGTTTGGGGGTGTGAGTTTGAAAAATTGCCAACTGGGAATTTCTTATAAATCACACCAACGTGTGGGGATACCCCGAACCCGTTATTCCGCCTTCAATTGTCTACTCAAAATTTGAGCTATTCGAGCGATAGAAATTTATTCCCCGGTACCCCGGGGTTTGGTCATACCATTCTCACAACATCAAAAATTTTACAACGGGGGGTTATATTTCGCCATTTCTGCTTTCCCCATTACCTTATAAAACCGTAGTAAAACACAAATTTTAATTTTTTCAAAATTTTTAAATTGTTTTCCCTTTATACTTATAGTAAAAAGATGGTTGACTAATTCACATTCCAATTTAAAATTTTTTTTCGTCACAAGACAGTATTAAAATTTATTTTCCCGCAATCTTTTCCGGCTATTGGGTTATCGCTTTATTTTAATTTAAAGATTTATTGCAAACTTAGAAAAACAAAAAATATTTTTATATAAAAAATTTGAAAAAAATAAATGTAATTACCACCAAAGATGTTCATATTTTCAGCTCTAATGCAATACTATGTAAATCAACAGAAAATTTCAAAAAAGCAGAGATTTTAATAAGTTCTTATTGAAAAAAAAGAAAAAACAACATTTTCAATTAACTATTGATTTTATTTACTACCATCAAAAAAATGATAGAGGATCGACACCAGTATTTTAAAAAAACTTTTTAAAACACTAAAAAAAAAACCTATCAACATAGTTCCATCAATTATCAAAAACCCCGGGGTTTTTTCATGCTTTTTTCGCGCTGATTTGTTCAGAAACGCAATGTGTTGAAATCAGATAAAAAATGTTCCCCAAATGTAAAAAAGATAAAAAACTTCAAAACCGTGTTGTTTAAAAACGGGCATTTGTTATGTCTTTACCTCCCTCGATGTTTTACAGTTATCACTGTCAACTTTTTTCGCAATTACTACGTAGGTTAAAGGTAGTGAATACTAAAACCCAAAATGTTTTACATTTTTTTTTTCCCGGATTGCAAATTAAAACCCAAATTAAAAACTTTAGTACTTTCCTGAAGGGGTTTACTACTAACCAAAGAAGATGACAAAAAGGGATCTGACCCTACATTTTTAAAAATTTTTAAAAAACATTTGGGAAATTTCTAAAGCTAACATAGCTACCGTGCATTTCCTTTAACCACGGGAATTTCATGCTATTTTTGCGCATGTTTTAGCGATCGCCAAGTCTAGAAACTCAGACAGAAAAATGTTTAAAAAAATGGGTATAAAGGTTTTATTGTCCAAATTTTTTTACCTGTCAAAAAAAGACCCCGGGTTTTATTATTTCTGTTCGAGCCAAAATAAGTTAACGGAAAGCCGGAAATGTTTTTGACAGGTTTAAATTTAAATGACAATACATGTCCGAAATAATTTTACGACGGTTCAAAAAAGATAAGCGGGCTGCACGGGTTTTTGGATCTTTGGCAAAAAAATATGGGGAAAAGGGGGACAAAAAAAACACATGGGAATCAACAAACAAAACTCATCAAAAAAAAAAATTTAAAAAAAAAAAAAATTTTATGTTCCATAACAACAGATAACCCCGGGAAAAGTCCCAGAATTTTCCCCCAAAACTATTTAAAACAAATGAGTTTGCAATTTTAAAACGTTTGTTTTATAAACTTTTGGGTTTTACCCTTAAAAGTTTTTTAATTGAAACCAAAAAAAAAAAATTGACGTGTAAGTTTTAAAGCCAAAGCCAGTGCGTTTCGACATACCAAGGGAAATTTTTAAAAACATATGCCTTAACCAAAAAAGGGGTTCTTTTCGCCTGACAAATTCCAAACAATCTACAATAAAAAAAATGACAACAAATTATTTAAAACCCTGTATTTTCTTCAAATTCCTTCAACTTTCAGGTCCGAGAAGTTCAGTTTGATCAAAAAAACGTTTTAAGAAATCTTGTTTGTTGGACGGGGGGGAACGACCCCCACCACCGCTTTCAGTTTTGTTTTTCCGGGGTTTCCCCAAACCCTGCGTTTATTTGCGGACTTTTTACGTGGTATTTCAAAAAAAAGAACGAAAATTTTTTATGATTGAACGCAGTGCGAGAAATAGAAAAAAACAGATTTCGAAGTTCCCGAGGGATTGAAAAAACAAATTAACGCCCTGTATAAAATTTCCAAATATTTTACATTTTCTAATCGCTTGATTGAAATTGAAAACGGTTTTTTGCGATTTTAAGGATTTTATTGAATATAAAGCTTTTAAAAACAAAACGATATTTTTCGTTGTTACTTTGGTTATTTCTACTTCCTCCCCTTCGACCGCCAAAAAATAAACTTTCCCCATCGGGGACACATTAACGCTTAAAATTTTTTAAAAGCAAGTATATTTATCTTTTTTTTGGTTTCATGTATGATTTACTGGGTTTAAAACTTGATGGAAACACAAAATATAAAAACATAAAAAAATTTTTTTAAAAAATGTTTTTTATAAAAAATTAAATCGATTTAAAATATTGTCCATTTTATTGAAAGCAAATCTTTTTATTAAATGGGGGGGCATAGAATTTTCAACCTTCGGTTTTATTTTTCGGTCCCCCACCCCAATTAAATAGTTTATTTAAAAATTGATACGTTTCGCAAACACTAGCCATGGCACGAATAGCGAAACCTTTAGTTTGTAAGCATTACCCTTCAGTACTGTTTTTTTTTTTTTTTTTTTCCACAAATTTAACAAACACCTGACAGTACTTTTTATCCCTATTTTCCCATTTTATTTTTCCCAGTTTTTTTTAAAGATAACCAAATTTTTAAATTTTTGGGGTTTTTTCACAAAATAAAAATTTTTCAATGAAAAAAGCAAATCAAAACAGTTTTCACGGGGGCGGGAGCTGTCCGAAGCAAATAAATCATATTTTAACGAAATGAAAAAAAAAAAGTGCCGAAAGGGGGACGAAACCCGATTCCCCCCATCGAGCCAAAAACTGTAACCCCGAGCCACGTCACGGAGAATGTGTTTCACTTTCAAACAAATGATATTTTTGACCTTTACCAAAATTTCTTTTGTAAACATACGGATAGCACCGAATTTTGGCCGAATATTAAAAAACGAATGCACAAGGCGGTTGTATGCATTTACGGAAAACAATAGCACAATGCCCATATGATTTCATTTAATCTTCCTTTTCAAAAAGATTTTTACACGAGCATTTCCCTTTTTCATTACTTTTTTTTGAAAGAGTACTGAAAAACTTTGTGGTGAAATTTAATGTTCTTCAGTTTTCATTCCCCACCTTTGTAATTTTTACTTTTTACATTTTGGACGAAATCCGATGTTGTGTTTGCAATTAAAAAAAGTTTTTCTTAAGGAAAAAATCCACAAAATTGGGAAAAAACTTTCCGGGGGGATTCGAAACACGCCTTTACAAATTTTGAAAGATTAACAGTAAAGTCAAAGTTTACTGAAACCCGGGTTTTTTAAAACAAAGATAAAAACAAAACATTTAAGGGGGGAAAATTTTTGGGAAAAGATGGGGAAAAGCGTAAAATTTGTTTAAGTCTTTTCTTTTTATATTTTATTTCTAATTTTTGGGCAAGAAAAAACAATTTTTTATCAAAGTCGGGGGCTGCGGTCCCTTTCGGAGTTTAAATTAAAATTCCCCGTTTTTTTTTTTTCCCTTTCGCATATCGACCAAAAATTTTTTTTCTTTCTTTTTTAAAAACGCAAAAATCTTTTTTTAAGAAAAACAAGTTTTCGTTTAACCCGTTTCGGAGAAAAAGGAAAAAAAAAAAAGTCATTCTTTCCCGATTTAGATCATGTGTTTGCCCCAGTTCTTCTTATTCAAATTATTTCTATTACTTTATTTTCGTTTGAGCCTTGGTTGATAACCCTATGTGAAAGCCTTTTTGTACTGCCTACGTTTTTAAACTTTCATTATTAAATGAAAATTTCTATATTTAAAACTGAAAATGTAACAAGTTTATAAATACACATTTTTTAAAAAAAAACACAAAAACCGAAAATTATTAATATTTTGAAAATTTTGCCGTTTGGGGGTTATCCAAAAAAGTTGTTTTTTTTTTCTTTTTAGCAGATTTCGTTAATCCAAAGGTTTTTTAAAAGGGAAACCCCACTTTTTGTTTACTGTTAAACTGTCTTTTTAAAAGAAAAGAATTGAAGGAAAAATAAAATGTCGCTTAGCAAGATTCAAGGCGGACCAGGATTTGGGGCAAATTTTTTTTTTTGCATGAGCCCTATAAGCTTTTTATTTTACGTTAATAAATTTAAAACCCTCCCCCTAAAAATCCTCAGAAATCGGCCTTACAAAATTTCCCTTCTAAAAACTTAAGCAAAAATAAGTCTGACGGTCATTAAAACATGGGCTTACGTCAGTATTTTTGGTTTATTTATCATAAAAACCCCCTCCTTTTTAATACCAAAACAACACCTCAGAAAACCCCAAAAATGCCCAAAGGGTCTATTTTTTTCAAAATTTTCCCGGGGGGGTGGGGTTGGGGGAAGGGGGATGGTACTGCCCGGGGGGTCCTAGTTGTTCTACTACAATATTTTTGCACCCCTTACACAAAACCGTACCGCCCGAGATTTGTGAAGGGCCCAATTTTTTATTTTAAAAAATAAAAAGGAACTAAAACCAATATTTCTTTTTTTCCCTTTCAACCAGCGGGGTTTCCGTTCTTTATCGGGTTTGGAAGTCCATCTTCACCCGGGGGGGGTGTAAGAACCTCGGGGGTAAATGACGTATAAAACTACTTTTGTAAAAAATTTGTGTATTTAAATTTTATTCTATTTAAACAAAGGAAGAAAAAAACAATACCCTTTACGTTCCTATTTGGTTCCGTGTTTTTCTGTTTAAAACACTTTTTTTATCAAATTATAACGTTCGCTGCAACTGGTAAAACAAACCGAAATAAACATTTTTGTTTTTTTGAAAATCAATTTGTCTTTCCTGTTTTCATACGTTGGTTTTCCCGCGCTTTGTTTAAATCCTGCCTAAAATGATCTAGTTCTAAAAAGAAAAACTGTTCAAAAGATTTTTTTTTTCATTTTTTTTTATTATTTCTTGAAAATGGTAAGCAAGAAAACGATTTTCCACTGGGGATAGGTGCGAGGAAAATTTTTCCCCTCGGGTGTCTTTATGGCGGGAACCAGCAGAAAACCTCGTTACCGCCTAAACGACCCTCGAGGCCGGGTATTTTCCCTTTTGACCCCAACCAGGGAAAAAACTTTAAAAACGAAGTTTAAAAGTGCTTAAGGAAGGGAAAATGATTTAAACCCAATTGATAAAAGATACTGTTTTTGCTTTATTATGTCTCTGCTCATAGTCTGGTTTTGTTTTTCGATTGTTCTGTCTTGTCAAAAACAGTTATTTTAATGTTAAAATTTGACTAGACATTTTTATTTATTCGAATGATTGTACATGTTCTACATACAAAATGAACTTTTCTATTGTCTACCGCTTTTTTTTCGGGTGGTTTGAATCGCGACTTAAATCACTCGAATACTCACTGATTAAGGGCGGGTTCAACCTTTTCTACCGACCCGGGCTCTTTATGTAAAAAGATGACAGTTTGAGTACTAGTATTGTTTTTTCTAGGAACGATTGTTTGGGGAAACTCCCACCTGACATAAATGAAATAGTTTTAAAAAAGCGAAAAACCTCAATCAAATTTAAATCCCCCCGTTGTCTTTTCTCCTATATATGATATGTAACAGGAGCTTCCGCATTCACCATGTTAATAGCTAGTTCCTCGTTTCAACTTTACACACGTACCCGGTTAGTTATACACTTGTACCTCATTTAGTCTATACACTAACTCCCCGTTTTGTTGAAACACACAATTCCACATTTCGTCTATACACAAACACCCGGTTTGTTACACATTCACCTCAGTTGGTTTAAACACAAAATTCCCCGCTCTGAATGTGAAAAATATCATTGCTTAATAATTGAAGATAGCTTTAATCTAAAGCCTCGGATAATTTTAAGATCATAAGAATAAGAGTTGATAGAAATATGATAACTGTAGCTACAGTAATAAAGAAGTTCCCAGTTGGTAGGTTTATAGCTTACATCCCCGATTGGTTGCGTTTACATGTATGCGTGTGTGTGTGTGTGTGTTTAATGTCTTTTTCAGCAACTTTTCAGTCATATAAACGACGGTGTCTTCTTGTAGCAGTGAGCACAATGCCCAACTTTATACTGCTGCCTCACTGGAATATCACGCCATAGACACGTGGCATTCAGTCACATTATACTGACACCGGGCTGACCAGTCCTAGCACTATCCGCTTAATGCTAAGCTCCAAGCGAGGAAACTGCTAGTACCATTTTTTACGTTTTTGGCATGACGCGGCAAGGGATCGAACCCACGACCTCCCGCACTCGAAGCGGACGCTCTACCACTAGGTTACCGAGGCGGTAAAAGATTTTGGGCTATAGATGAAAGAAAGAACATTATTTGATTTTACTCCATCATGTTATATTTCAATTACAATTGTTGCATGTATATTATATATTGCGTTTATATTAAAATCACATTTTACAAGTCGGCTTGGTATATACCCAAATAGCAACAATTTTATGCGCGCATGAATACATTTTATTTTATTCTAATGATATATAAATTCATTAGAGCGGTAGGTATAAATTGATTATAAAATGACAATAGGTGAAAACAGATGACCCGGCTTTAAGTCTGCCTATATATCCAAAAAAGAGGCATAGAAATTGCCTTTGAAGGCATTTTTTGTTAATGACCGACAGCCATGTTCATTGTTAACTTTATAGAAATTGGAAAAGTTTCAGGGGTATGTCGCCTTCTAAGGGTCATAGTAAGGTCACAGCACAAGGTCAAAGGTCAATAAGTGCATTTTTGTTATAAACCTCAGAGTTTCGACATTGTTGCTACTTTTAAATACAGTGGCGCCTGCGTGTTTGTTCCCCGAGTTTGCGGGATAACGCGAGCAACTCGCGTGTTGAAGGCGAAAAGTGAAACGTGTTGCACGGTTAGAAACGTGTGCATAAACGAGAAATAGTTATTGCGCATGCTCAGCGTGCAGCGTGCGCTGCCGCGCAAATAAATGTTCTCCTGCGCATGCCCAGCGTGCCAAACCGAGAAGGTTAAATGCGCATGCCCAGCGTGCAAAACCGAGCAGGTTAAATGCGCATGCTCAGCGTGCAATGGATTTAAGTGTTTTAAAAAGTATATGAATTCATCGTCTTACGGTTCTAGTTTGAAAGATGATATTTCTTTCAAATTTTATTTTTGATTTGAAATTTAACTTTTTGATCATTTCCGTAAAGAATTGTTTTGTAAACAGTATACCCGAAAGTAGTTGTAACAGGATATAGTAGATGTTGTCTACATCAAAAAAAGAAGGCAGTTCCACTGCATATTAAAGCGGCCGACACGGGAGATTCTATATCCCAGAATTGGATTCGCCTTCCATCAGTAGTGTTAAAATGTTACTATATTTTATGCTTGATTTTATTGAGCACTATGTACTGTATGATAAACACAAATGTAATATATACTTCACTGTATATCTCTCATAATTTCGCGCATTTGAAAGATTTTTAATACAAGCGCGCAAATGTAATTACAATCAAACTGACTAACAGTGGTGACTTCCCTTTAATAATTTTACACCATTTGCTGTCAAACGAGGTGTTGTCATCATTGTTGAAAATATGAAATTTTTCATGTTGTTTTACTAGTTCTACGGTAGGTACTGTACCTATTTTAGTTTTTCAATGTATGTTTTCCCAAATTTTTCATGATGTTAAGCCTCCTAATAGTAATACCAGTGCTAACAGGGGCGTAGATATTATTTTAAAGTGTAAAGGGGAAGCTGTTTTACAGAACTTCACCCAGTAGAGCACACACAGTAATTAACAGATCATATATAAATCAGTATATCGCCTGTAAATTCATATATCTAAACATTTTTTAATCAATATTTCGGTAAGTAAAATTGTTTACAGGGCTAAAGGGATAGATGTGTATTAGCGTAAATTACGCTTTGAAATAATGCATATACGCATGTCTGATAATTTTAAGCATATAAAAACGTAGATCTATATGAATAAACAGAAACGCACGCAATGACTTTTATTGGCGTAAACAAAATCTGAATCGCCCGGATGTTTTTATGTAACATAGAGAAACAGCAGCATTAATCCCCCACATTGAACATACAACGCATTGAATGGTACTCTATAAAACCTAGGTTTAAACTATTTTTTACACTCAATGTCTGTGTATATCAAATAGTTGGGAATTAATATTGATGGTACGGTAGTGTATTTTAAAGGGGTGTCGATTTAAAATATCAATTCGGTGGGGAATAAAAAAAAATGTCTATTTCTAAGAATGTATTATAAAAAAAGTGAACAAACAACTCTATGCATTCTTTAAACCAACAAAACTGATCCCAAAACATAGCTAAAGGGTTATATTGAATATTCTATTTTATTCGGTAGCGAGGGTGAAGCCAAAACAAGCCAAAGAAAAAAAGAAGCAAATTAATTTAAATGATGAATTGAAACTAAACTGAAAACAAATGCATGGGTGTTACCCCCAAATTTAAATATGTTATAAAACTGATTTTGGTTTTTTCACATTTAAAAATTTTAAAGGGTTAAAATTACTTGTAGTCAATTTCAGATTTTACCTTTTTACTCTTTCACAAAAAATATGTTGGAAATACTCATTGGCCAAAAAATTATCTGGCCCCGGGTTTTAGAAAAAGTCACAGTCAAATCAGCACCTTTAAAACGCACATCTGGGGGTTTATTTTTGATTACACCAGCACATAAATTTGTGAAGTTTCAACTTCAACGCTGCGAATTTTGCCTTTGGGGACATGTTTTCAAAGAACTATACAAGTGACCTACTTTAGGGTTATAATATACCCCCAAAATAAGTCGACAATTCATTTATCTGCTTTCTTTCAATTCACCGAAGCATTTTTGATGTTGACCGGTATTTTTCCATCATTTATTTTAACAAGCTGCTGATGAAAATTGAATGACCATGTTGTAACCAGCCCAATCGTGACCTTCACCTCAGAAAAGAAGGGAGAAGAATTTCGCTATTATTAGTGAATAAGTTTTATTTGACGTTTTTAAAGGGTGGATAATCAGATTTTGGCCATGTAACGGATTTGTTCGAAACTTTAGCATCTGATCATTTACACTCATTTATGTTCACGTAACACTTAATACAAATTAGATTTTCACTGGAGGTATTTTTAAAATTTCTTTTTCCCTGTCCCGGTGGCCCAACCAAGATAGAGTTATTTTATCATAATTTATAAATTTGATAAACTACTTTGCCTAAGGAAATGTATAAATATTAGACATATTGTAATATATTTGTAAAATTTGCATTAAAAATTATGTATTTAGATGGATTCATTAGAATCGCAAGTTTGAAAAATTATATTACCTCCCTTTGCCTGTCTTGGTTGCGCAACCAAGATAGATTGGAAAAAAAATGAATTCAGAAGCTACACACAGCTTTTAAACTTGCATTTGGTTCAGATTGTTCAATAGTTGATATGTCTATCAAATGCAAATGTAAAACTAGACATTGTATCGAAATAAAAAGAAATACCCAGCTTTTTATATACTTTCATATTAAGGGGAGTAATTACAAAATTTTATAAAAATAATAAAATATACATTTCAAATAGGAATCTAACTCTATGTAATCGGTCTTTTTGTTCCTTAAATAATTCTCTACCAGAATATGCAAAAAGTAAAAAATGTCATTAAATGTTGTTTAGATGTGAATGTCCACCTTTAAAGCATTTGAAACTGTTAAACATGCGTATGTGGTTTAATACAGATATGCTAATGCAGTTTATTTTACAAACACATCAAGGGGGTATTGCCCATATCCTTTCCGCAGCCTTAACGTAATAAAACATATTAGCGTCTGATCATCTCTGATGACCCTTTCACGCTTCCATAGAATCAACATTTATTACACAAAATTAATTTTGAAAATATTTCTGAAATGCCCTAGGTCTGCAGTTCTAAAATTTATGGTTATATCTTACATCCAAGGCATATATGACACTCTCAGACAACATCAAAAACAACCTTTTGAGCGATTTGATGAAGTTCCAAAATTATCAGTGTCCCCTTTGGGTTTTCGTGACGGACCCATTTGGGATTTGTTATTATTTGAGCTAAAAATATTTTTTTGTAGATGAAAAGCCGACATGCTGTACTAAAGCACAGGTAGTCTTCAGTTTCAGTTTGTTAGAAAGTGCTAAAAATTTGAAAATTGACTCTCCAATAGCAAAAAAAACAACAACAGAAGTCCACGAGCGTCCAGATGGGTGACCCCTGCGCGTGACCCCTGATTTATCTACGAATCAAATATGGTTTTTCTTTTCAAGTTTAGCATTTTCAACTTTCATTTTCTTTTCTTCCGGAAATAGCTTCAGGTCGAGTGACTCATTTGCTGTTGTCAAAAACATATATATTGCCTGGCGAGATTGCATAAATATGTGCTGGCCGTCCTAAGGTTATGAAAAGTATCTCAATATTTCCTAGGATCACATCAAATTGGACTACCCCGGGATCTCAACTCTAGACCGAATTCCGGTATTGTATTCATGGTATAGGATTTTGAATATTAAAACAGGGAGAAATTATTAGACGGCCATGTAGCTCGTCAATAGGCATCAGAACAGTATTACGAGGCCCCCGGGTTTGAGTCCCGGTCTGGCTGCACATTTTCTCACCCTTTGACTTTGACACCCAGCTTTGGACGGTGATGGAATACACTGGCTAGTCCCTACGCCGTAATTGCTTATATATACTTAAGAACCTATAACTGAAAAAAATTCAAGGACAAATTTCAAAATGGTGGGGAAATATGTCACGGTATAGGACTTGAATATTTAAACGGGGAGAAAGTGTGTAGGCGGCCCGGGTAGCTCAGTTGGTAGAGTTCTAAAGGGTTTTCCCGAGGCTCGGGGTTTGAATCCCGGTCTGACTGCACTTTTTTTCTAACCTTTGACATGTATTAATAACCAATATTTAAAGTAATTGCTGTACTAGTATTATGACTAGTTGTCATAGAATTGTCATTACGGGTTGTTTTTGTAAATATTTCATCTATAACATTAGCTCTCACTCAGATCAAGGTCACCAAGGTGTTAGATTATTTTTAAGGTTAAAGGTTTTCGGCAACTTTTGTATTTTCTGTCATATCTTTGTTACTGTTACTTAAATCTTACTGAATTTCACATAACATTGTCGGGCATACAAACAAAGATGTGCAGGGGCTGGTCCTTTCCCAGGTCAGGTCAAAAGTGTTATATGGTTTTTTCATGTTTATTTTTTTTCAAAAGCTTCTTTTTAGATTATCCCTTTGTTGCTTGAAATTAAAAATATTCTTTTTTATTATCATCTGCATGTGTAGTTACTTCTTCATAGTGGATTGTATTTGTTCCCAGAATTATGCCCTTCATAATAAAAGATTTTGGCAATCTTCGCTCTGGAATAAACTTTACCAACATAATAAAGATTTGAAAATCTTATGTATCTTTATCATCACCCATTGCATGTGTGGTAACAATCCCCATAACTTCTGATTTGTATTTTTTACCAATTATGCCCCTTTCATACTTTAATTTTTTGACAAGTTTTGTTTTCTGCATAACTTTGGTACTTTATAAGTTAATGACTTGAAACTCAAAATATATCTTTACCCATCGTCATTTGCATGTCTGGTTAAACAATCCAAATAAGTCTTATTTGTGTTCTTGACAGAATATCCCCCTTTAGTGCATCTTCCCTTTTAAAGTAGAGGTCCCCTTATTGAGATAAATATTCATTTTACTGTCAAAATCGCGAATATGGAGCGCGCTGTCTTACGAAGCTCTTGTTTAAAATTCTATTTTAAATGAAATACTTTGTCACAAGGAAGATCTAATTAGGGCAAAATTTTTGCTTAAGTGGAGAGACTAATGCCCACTGGGCCTCTTGTTTCAATGAAGTCTTATTATAAAACTTATTTGAAGATTTTCCAGAATAGTTTTAAACTGTGATTTCAGTGCAGACTTCGGGCAAAACTTTTGACGTATATCTGCAAGTTATGCAATAAGTGTATTTAAATCGGACTCCTTTTAATAGTTAATGTGTCTGCTGTGTTAATAGTTGGCACAACTCAAATAAGTCCTTAACTTAAAGAAAAAATAAAGGAGTAACTGACAGCCATATTTTCAAGTTGAAATCGTTTGGAACTGAAGATTTTTTTCGGACATTTAACCACATGATGTTAGAACGTCCTTGAATTATTTTGAAATTATTTTATCCCATCCGGGACTAGATTTATACAACACTAAAGCAAATATACGTGAATGATGTGTTCGGAATTTCGTTTTGGAATGTCCCACTAAAATTAAAAACAACTAAGCAAATTTGACTGAGGCCATTAGTTTCGGGATTATAGACAATTAGAACAAAACTATACGGTAATTTCATTACGTCAGTCACCCAATGGAATCTAAAAAAATGGCATATAACAAATGGTACTTTCATTTTATTTAAATATGCTGGTTTTCCCCTGTGTTTCTTAAATATAGTTTTTTACTTTTACCCTGCTTAAATCTCTAAAATGGAACTAGTCTGCATAAAGTTTGGGCAGTGTCATTTATTATAAGAAAGGGTTGTTAACTAAAAATTTACGGGCCCCAATACAAAATGCGGCCATGATCGCCCCGCAACTTTTTGGCCTGCACTGGGCCCCCGAAAATGGCCCAGATCTTGCCCGCCCCAAAATTCCTTCATTTTGCTTAGGTAGCCAGGGTGGTTCGCCCCTGGACCGGCCACGTTTAACTTTTTTCCGGGCTAAGTTTTACTGTAGATAAAGATACCGTTTCATGCCAATTGTACATTTATGTGTAATTACAATTTGACTTTTTATTTTTGTAATATGTCAGACAGTCGGTACACATTCGGAAAGAATCCAAAATTAACTTAAGATTTCTATAAGTTACGAGCTTAACTCGAACTCCAAAATGACAAGTGTGCGTTATAGCTCCGCTTTTCAAATAAGTTTACAATTTATATAGGGACAAAAAAAATAATATTTTTTTAGTTCAAGGCTTACGCCTTTGATATTTGGTATGTAGCATTGCCTAGGGGATCTCTAACAAGATTGTTCAAATTAGCCCCTGGTTGAAAAGAAGACACACACTGGGGTCACTGTTACAATGATATATAGGAATAGATACTTCAAAAATTATCAGTTTCATATTTCCTACACTGTTAATTATAATTACCTAAATGACCCCGAGCTATAAGGGGTCACTTGACTGTGACCTTGACTTACTGACCTACTTTCTGTTTTTTAGATGCAGCCTTGAAATTTGGATGACATGTACAGTTTTGCACACTGATTTTAAAAAACTGAAATTTCAGTGACCATGAATGTGACTTACTGACCTACTTTCTAAATTTCTTTAGCATCAGTTTGCCATTTAAACATGTGGCCAAAATACTTAGGTGAGCGCTTCAGAGTCATATGACCATTTTGTTTTGTAAAAAGATATTTTAAATAATTCGCCTATAAACTGATTCTTTTTTTCTCGTGTAATTTTGTATTCTACTTTATTTATTTTTCTATTACCATTTCCAGGGGCAGGTCTACAAATACAATGTTTAGGGACATTATTGTTCTTTTTACAGGTCATGTAAACGTAACAAAAAGTCATGCGAATGGACATCAAAATGTTGACACAGATCGGTATTGAGACTAAAAATCTTCGGGATATAACTTCATAAAACTGGCGGATAAATCAAACTGCGAATTTTCTTTCAAAATGGCGATAAAACAGTTGTGTCTCTTGTAGGAACGATGATTACAGTATTTACGTATGCATTCAAATGATGCTGTTCAAGGTAACAAGAAAAAGTTAACATTTGGCAGTGTGAGAAAGAAAGGAAATTTACTTCTGCATGATGGAAAATTTATGTTTGCATGCATATTTTATCGGAGGCAGCTGCAGAACCACCAACAGGAAACTCTTTTTGATATTATGTTGTGAAGACGTTTGAGGGTTTTCGGCCCCTTTGGCGAGACGGTATTACGATAGTTTTTAACGAAAATCTGCAATAAAGTCCGAAAATCTCGCTTGTGGAGAGAAGAAACTCGATTATGATGTTCCCGCTAAGGGAAAAAATCTTGCGTCGAACCTGAATACATCCCCAAGAAGAAAGTCACTGCGTCGGGCCAGCTGCAGTTTTTACCATCATCTGAAGATAGTATCTTTCAGGAATAAAGTCTTTTCGCTGGACCACTACTCTGCCAACTGTGACCTCTTTTTCTCTTCTCTCCTTCCGGTGGTGCTCAAACTCCGGAGCTCTCGATCCATAGGGGAACGCCCTACGACTGAGCTATCATGGCACACGATTTCCGTTAACAGTGCTGTGTTTGGTCTAATTGTAAGCGATTTTTAAAAAATGTTAAAATAATTATTTACGACTTTAAGTCAGAAAACGGCCGCATACTAGCGTTTTTATAAAGCTAAGCTTTACATTAAATTCATTTACAATTAATGTGCGAAGCCACTGCTGCGGGACGACAATTTATTTTGGGAAAGGGCGAGACAAGAACGGGACGAATACAATACATTCACTTCGCGCTAAGGTAACCACAGAGACAGTTTGCTGAGGTACTGACTCACTAAATACTCTATATGAAATAGGGGGACTTTGAGCTGCTGCAGCCCGCACTGAACAATGCACACACCGTGGGCCATTTGAAAGGTCTGTGACTTAGTTACTTTTCTTGAGGAATGTTGTCAGTGCAGTATACAAATTGAAAGAATGACTTATTTTCCGTGACAAGTTCTGTTTTTTTTTTTACGACGAAAATGCTACCAACATATCAAGGATATCTGTTAAATAATTTGAGCCAAAAAGAATGCATCACAAGAAAGGAATGTATTTCTACAGAGCCAAAACTGCGAACTATTAGAATACGTTATTTTCTGTCATTTTTTGCGCCATTTTCCTATTTGTTGATGTCTGTATACCTACTGAATTGTTAATTTTGCACTTTGAAACAAATTTTTTTTAAAATGCAGAATTTAATTAAAATCCTGATTTTTGAAAACGAAGGACTTTCAGCTATTAAAATGATAAGATCTCGTATGATTGATTTATTGTAAGCCGATTCGGCCTTAATTTGTTCGAAAATTGTAGTAGATTGACAGTTTTCATACTTCAACAGTGTTTCTGTTATGTAATGGGGACAGTTAACCAAACCAGTGTTCATTTATTTTGTCCCTTTTAAAACTTGTTCTCCGAAAGTAACTCCCAACTTCCCCACATGAATCAGAGGTGGAGGACAATGATTTCAGGTACAGTGTCTTTTATAAAATCGTCACAGAGAACATAAGCCTCGCTCGGGAATCGAACTCACGACCCTGCGGTGCGTAGATCGGCGCATTCCTTAAGCTTAGCGGGCGGACTGAAACAAGTACTAAATAACCCTGGATTCTACAAATGGTTTGATTGTTGCAACTATTTTTTTATCCACTGAATGACAGATATTACTGCACAAGACCAATTATGCTTGGTTTTTAGCTCACTTGTCACAAAGTGACAAGGTGAGCTTTTGTGATCACCCTTCGTCCGTCGTCAGTCCGTGCGTGCGTCAACAATTTCTTATCTGCACGATAGAGGTTTCATTAATGATTTTATTTTAACCAAACTTGTACATAACTTGAATCACCATAAGATCTTGATTCCTTTCTTGAACTGGTCAAATCCTATTATGAGTTCAGAGTTATGGCCCCTGAAATCGACCAGAATTAGCTTTTTTGACCTTGTCTGCACAATAGCAGCTTCATTTATGATTTGAATTTAATCAAACTTGCACACAACTTTTATCACCATAAGGTCTTAGTTCCTTTCTTGAACCGGCCAAACTGCATTATGGGTTCCAGAGTGATGGCCCATGAAAGGGCCAGAATTAGCTTTTTTGACCTTGTCTGCACAATAGCAGCTTCATTTGTGATTTGAATTTAATCAAGCTTGCACACAACTTGTGTCACCATAAGATCTCGGTTTCTTTCTTGAACTGGCCAAAATCCCATCTTGGGTTCGAGAGTTATGGCCCTTGAAAGGGCCAAAATTAGCTTTTTGACCTGTCTGCACAATAGCAGCTTCATTTAGATTTGACTTTTAACTAAACTTGCGCACAACTTGTATCACCACAAGTCTTGGCTCCTTTCTTGAACTGGCCAGATTCCATCATGGATACTAGAGTTTAAAGGCCCCTGATAGGGCCAAAAATAAGCTATTTGACCTTGTCTGCACAAAAGCAGCTTTATTTGACTTTAACTAAACTTGCGCACACAACTTGTATCACCACAAGATCTTGGTGACATTCTTGAACTGGGCAGATTCCATCATGGGTTCTAGAGTTATGGCCCCTCAAAGGTCCAAAATTGGCTATGTTGGCCTTTGCACCCATATAAAGATTTCTATTATGGTTTGACTTGATACGAACTTCCAAAATATCTTCAACAACAATAAATCTTGGATTCCCTGAGTTATTTAATATCTGATTACCTCCCCCTATTGTAATCAAAATGGATTTATATCAGTAAGTACTTATAGGACTTATATGAAATTTCATTTTTGTATAGTTGGACTGAGAAAAATCAGGGTAGGTAACTATGGACTGATTTCAAATTACCTCCCTTTATTTGAAATTAAAATGGATATATCTTCGTAACCAACGAAGATACTGATCTGAAATTGCATTTATGTCAACAGATGGCCTTGGACAATCAGTGAAAATACATATTGACTGAATTTATGACAAATTACCTCCCCTTTATGTTTTATTTTAAATGAAAAACACCTTAGCACTTCAAATGAGATTTTTTTGAAACGTTATTTATGTCTTTCATGGTAAGAAATAGTCGTATTAGGTAACCTTTGATAGAACATTTTCAATATGAAACTTTACTAATATAGTCTGTATAGGCTGTACTCTGTTCGTCTACATGCAAAATACCAATGCATCATTACCCCCCTATTTAATAAAAATGGATGTGATAAAACTCATTTGGAATTCATTAAAGTTTTTAGTTTGACTGAGGCAACCAGGGTAATAGTATGGATGATTATGTCAAATTACTCCCTTTGTTTCAAATTAAAAAAGGTTGTAAACTCATAACCAATGAAGACAAATGATTTGAAATGTCTTTGTGCCCTCAGAGGACTCGGACAATCAGGGTAGATAACTTTTGATGAATTTAAAGACAATTTACCTCCCTTTATTTTATGTAAACGAATATATAAGTATGTAAGGAATATCATGTTAGTACAAAAATGCAGCATTTGGCCAAGGACCCTCTATGTCAAAAACTTGATCATATCATTTTGAGCAATGGTACTCCGTGAGCGATACAGGGCCATCATGGCCCTCTGGTTTATTTTTTAATTGAAAAAACGCACCACGTAGAGGTTGCTTATTACGAAAATGATATTTTTGTTTTAAAACTTTAAATTAAATTTAAAATAAATTTTTTGTTTTTATAGGATAGATGATACATCGGTTTTTATCACATGACGTGTTTAAAACATGTAAGGTAGCTGTTCCTGTTTAAAATTTGCTTCTTACTGTATTTTCTTTCGATATAATAATATTTATAGTAACATAAAGGGTTTAATTATTTCACGTTGAGATTTTTAATATTTTTAACGCTTTGTCTGCTGTTCGACCTTTACTCACAAATTTTCTACTGATGCATTACCAACTTTAGAAACATCTCTAAACGATAAAAACGGGACAGCTCTATCTATCACGAAATCAAAAATCCAATATCAGCGCTACCAGTGCATTCGTCGATTTCCGTAATAATTGTTGTTGTGTAGTAACACGGGGAGGGGGTCGATAATTAACAGCTTTGGTCTTTTTCTGATGCATTTCGGCGGGCGGTTTGCGAACGATATACTGAAATGAAGTTTTTTAAAATATTAAGTGTCGAAAATTTATATTATACTTTATCAGTTTTTCAAATAAAAGTGATATTTAAAGAATACGAATTGTTATCTAAAAATATTTAGAAATCGTTACATTTAAACATCAAACACATTAAATTTTACGTTCTTTTCATACATGAAACATCATGTTAAACATATACTATGTACAAAAAAAGAAGAAATATTTAAGCACAAGAAACATCTGTAAATAAAATAAAATTCAAGAATATGGGAAAAGGCCATCTAAAGTATTTTAAAAGCGTAACATTTTTTTTTAATCGAACACATAAATTTACGATCATTTTAGATGATGATCAGCCTGCCAACCGTGCAGACTGATCATGATCTGCACTGTTTGCCATTCAGCCAGTTTAAATTTTGGTATGCACCCCTTTTCATAATTTATAGTTTCTGTCCAAATTTAAAGATTTGACAAGTTCAAATAGAAATTTAGCATGGTAAGGATTAATTTCTTATATCGGCTTAAATAGAAATATCATATTTGCGTGACTTGGGAAAAAGTCTGCTGACAATATATGTAGTATATTTTAACTATAAATACATTTTAAAAAATCAACATTAAATAACAATAACTTAAGCAATAGCTCAATTTTAGAATAGCAGATTTAACTAAGTAATTACTCAAGTTTTTTTCATGAAATTTGGGCCAGGATCTTTATAGAAATATTACGGAACAACAATCTTTAACGATTATGGGATATATCTAAATTCATAGATGGACAAGTGTAATACATTTCTGTGAATTCTAAATTTCCTACTGTCATACGATTAATAAAATAAGGGTAAAAATCATAAAAATAACTCCCGACGGAAAGGGAAAAGACTACAGAAAGACAGAAGAATATCAACGCAAAAACCATAAAATACCTAATAGTATCACTTGAAGTAATTGGGGTAACGTATTTTTATGACCGATTTAAACAACACGGACCGGATATGTTTTACCCCTAGGCATATTGTAATACACAATAATATACAAAGGTAATTTTAAAACATTTACAATTTAAAATTTTATTATGCTAAATGTGGACTAAAAAAATAATAGATAACGCAATTTTTAAACGAATAATTAAAAAATGTATCAAAAATTATGCATTAATTTAAGAATACAGAATAAAATTGCTTATATAGGCACATTTTTCGATTTTCCGACAGACCGATGTTACAAAAAGTTCGTAAGGGACAGCCGACATTTCATTGAAACTAAAGAGCACATAGATATCGTTGAGACGAAGTGCATCTTACAAGAACCTGTGGGCTGTGTTGAAGAGTATTCAGATTATTTCCATTTATGTAGCTAATTTTTTCTTGTCCAAAAGTACTAAGAACATCTCGGACGTTTAACTTACATGGATGTAGAGCAGACACAAGAACAGTTACTACGGTTTAATGCATTAAAATTACTCCATTTGTACTTAGTTTCCCGGTCCAATGCGTCATTTTCAAATGGTAATAAGTTGAAATCGTGATGAGACAAGTAAAATTGGCACGAGAATCTTTACTCAAATTTTGGTCATATCTGAAACTGTTCCTTTTTTTCCTCGCCAAAAGCGGAAGAATATTGTTTTTGTGTTGCCCGTCCCGGCTGTCAGTCTGGGTGTTATAATGCGGTTGTTTAGCTGAACGCCACATTTACCTCGTGTATAAACCACTGACCGGTTTAAATGCAGTTTTGCCTTGGTTTGTTTAATAAACATGAAAATTGTATTCAAGTTAAAATCACCAGATGTCATATAGTGGGTAATTTAGCATAGTGCAATACACATTGGCTGATCAGATGTGGGGTGCGGGGCGGGGGTGGTGGGCTCTGGGCCGAGTGGTCGTGTCATTGACGTCAAAAATGATGCGTGGCGTTACAATTGATCTATTTCTAGGGTACGCCCCCTCGGAAGAGGATGATATATCTCAAGTGGTGCAACCCGACGGTAATATCATCGATTGAGCCTCTCTTTTGTCACTACATCTTTGAAGCTGTAAATTCTAATGAATCTCAAAGGAAAATGAAACTATATAACGAACCTTCGTTACGGAGAAATTTCTCGTCTCTGCCAAATCACAGGGAACTTTGATAGCAATTTAGATGGAAAAGCAATGGTTAGAATTTGCTGTGGCCGAATTAGGTTTCCCCCCATTTTTTTTATATCAAACGAAGTATAACTTAATCTGTATGCGAAATAGGCTAAAACTGTTTGAAAATTTTAGGAAATTATAAACAGGTGTGTAATAGTTTCTATTTTTATAAGCCATAAAGCTTTTCGTCTGACGAAAAATCATTTCATCGCCCGCTTTTACTAATGTTTGAACGTAATTTCCGATTTGATAAAAAACTTGAAAACTTGATAATATGTTAAACCACACTAAAAACACATTTTTGTTGAAGTTTAATGAATGACTTTTCGGACCTCGGCATATTTTCCAAATTTTTTTAACCGGGAAGCGATCCATCAAGTTTCAATTGCATAGGTCCAAAAAAATTTCCTTCAAGTTACGGGTTTGTACAGGAAAATATTCCGTTGTACTTTAAACCAGTTTAATAGCATAAACTGTGGGCCGACGATTAAATAAGGTGATTTTTTATAAAAATTTATCCAAAACGAGAATGAAAAGGTCCCCAATATACGACAACACAGTCAAAAAATATTTGGTCCGTTTTGACATACTTACGCAGATTTTCCATTCTTTACATAATTCATTCCTTCCCAAAAAAATATGACAGAGTGCACCGCATGAACCCCTACGTGTTTAATTACAAAAAAAAGGTTGTTTTTTTAAATGATACATAGACTAAGTGCGTTTATTTATTAGAAGGGTTCGATTTATAACTGCATGAATATATTTAAACAGCTGCCGTATCGGAAAAGTTTTCTTCAATTTACCCCAATATTTTGCAATATAAGATATTTCCCGAAGCCATTCGAGACAAAAATGTACTAATTGTGAGACTCTCATTCTGATTAGGTAGATTCACAAACAGCACGTAACGTTCCGCCAAAGGCGGTATTGCACTTTGATCCTCTGATGGCAGGATGGAAAATTGTGTCATCCGGTTTCCATTAATTGTTAGCGGGAGTAGCAAAATTTGCGCAGTTTAAATATGTATAATCTTTACTCTTTAGTAACTATGATAGTGTATGTACAATTTTTCGAAAAGAAAATTTTTGTTTTTTCTTTTTGTTACGATATTTTTAGAGACATTCCTTATGATAAATTTCCTGATTTCGTTGAATATTATAGTTGAATAATAAATTACTATTATATAAAGTTACGCTTCTCCCTTTCTTTTTTTTTATTGATTTTAGACAGATGAGAGTTTATGTACCCTACTAGGAAGAAAAAACGTATCTATTCTAATAAAACGCTAGCTCCCGTATAAAAGCTGTATTTTTTGCCCTAATGTGAGTAATCTATCAAATCATCACACTAAATCTATCCTGTATTCTGTGACAGAGTTTACTCTCAGCGTAAATTTTTTAAATTTTTAAATTATTCAGCCTCAAAAGTTATTTAAAACATTTTATACAAGAATAATTATGATAACTTGGTATACACTCATCCTTGTAACAGTGGATTAAAAAACGCAGCAAAATCCATTAAAAATGTATAAGAACATCACCGAGGCATTTGGAAATAAAGGATAATTTCACCTTATACTTCTTTTTATTATCTGTTTTTTACAGTATGTTTCTTTTGATTTCATTTTTGTTGTGCGCTTGTAGTTCAGTCTGTCATAACAAGTAGTTTAATATGTATAGTAAATTATAGGAGAAGGACACAATAAGTTACACAAACTTTTTCCTAAACCTCATTTTATCTTTAGAAACTGTTGTATCATGTTTTGCATACTTGTATAAAAATACTATTTAACTAATTTTACCTTTTCATTTAATGACTTATGTAAAACGCGCGTGTTTGAAATAATAGAGAAGTTCACTGAAATGGAATTAAAAATGTATTTTAACACTTGTTTGGAACGAAACGATATGACATAAAAAGAAAAAAAAACTTTTACATTTGTTCTTAAAGACAAATCTTTTAATCGGTAATTAATGAAAGGACCAATTAGTAAAAATGTTTTGATTCCATTTAAACTTTGAAATGGAAGCAACAAAAGTTAAAAAATTCCACTTGTGTGATCATACACAGGCACAGCAGACGACGCGAGCTGCGCATGCGCTTTACCATCTCCAATCTACACGCTTCGCATGCGTATACTGCAAAAAACTCGTCTCCCGCTTCCGCACGCTTACACGGTTCTAAAACTAATTGATTGGCTGCCGTTAACTAAGCGTGTAACGTGAAACGTTTATGAATGGTGCCACGCCAAGGGGGTTTAAAACGTGTGCACGGGGAACCAACACGCGGGCGCCACTGTATAACCTTATATTTTTTCGTTGATATTTATGAATTCAAGAAGTAAAATGAATAACTTCGTGAAGATTTATTTCATTTGAGACTGGCAAAATAAAAAACGACTAAAGTTATTTCTATAGAATGAGCTTAACTTTCGTACGCTCTGATATTTTGTTCACTTATGAAAGCTATCATTCTCGTGTTTCTAAAACTTCCGTTTCTAAGCTAACAATTTCCAAAATGTCTGGTTGACTGTCTGTATGAAAAGTACAGGAAGAAAAAATCTATGGCGCGTATTTTATAAAGATTAGTACAGTCACACTTCGTTGGTTCGAATTCGGATTATTCGCTGACTACTCTTGGCTCGAACTCATCAATGGGTCTATATAATGTATACTTAACGTTTGCATGTACTACTTATATCGCGAACACATTTTGCTTGTCCCGTCGAGCTATAGCGAACATAGTTTGACTGTACTAACTGTTGACAGATCTAAAGATTCTTTCGGAAGCATAGAACTCAAGGACGAATAAAATAGCAATCTCGGTTTGATTAAGTCTGTTTGTTAAATAGTATGAAATGTGCAAATTCTCTCATTGACAAGTATTCGCTAAAATGGTCTGTGCTGTCAATTAAAACTCTATTCCAGTGGTTTACGCATGTGCTTTAGTAATTTCAGGAATGTATGGGCGATTACAAATACTATGTACAGAAATTAAGCGATATAAAACTTTAAATATAATTATTAGATAACCACAAATGTTAAGTTGTTTCTTTTTTTTATGCCATTAGCATGAAAATTGTACTTTTCATACTTTTGAATCAGCTAAAATATCATTTCTTTGCACATTAACATTTGGTTATTATAAGAACTGGTAACCACTCTTCAAGTGTATTCAATATCTACAATTTTGTAACTATTTGTTAATGTTGGTTCTATAGATGGCATAACTTCAAAAAGGCTTAATAATAGTCAGTGAATTTGAAAGTATATCTTTATGACTGTGAATATAGGAGTAAAGCATGTTTGTTTTCCTGTTACAATACCTTTAGATTTCCGAGTGATTGGTTGGTGATATAACCGGGTAGAGCAAACAAATGTATCACGAAGGAATCTGATGTTATAAAATAAAACAAATGTGAGCTAACACTATTTTAGCCTGAACCGTGTAAAAATAAATATAGTATCAATTAAATTAAGCGCGGAATGCTAGAATGGACTACCCTTATATAGAAATAACTTCTTACGCTTATATAAAAAATGAATAAACCCCGTAATAGTCCCACTTCACAAGCTATAATCGTCTTAGCCTGACATATTCAATCGGCAGTATTTGTTTATTATAAATCTATCGTTTTGAATTTCAAATCTCTTCTTCTTATTATGCTCTTCTTATCCTGCAGGAAGTTATTTTTCGGCGAATGACGTTATAAGAAGGAATTGGTGACCTTGACCGACCCATGCCACGTGACTTCAGTTTGCAAATCAAACTACTTGATAACGCATTATAGATAATTTATCAAAATGAAAGATTTATGCAACACTCTGCCTGATTGGACGAGAGTGTCAATTTGTTTCACTCTGCTGATTGTGCTACGCTGAGTGAAATATAGACAAAGCGTTTATCCTAAACGGCGCTGTCCACAGTTTTAAAGCTAACTTTCGCTCAGTTTATTTAGCAAGAATATTGATATATCTCAAAATGATAAGTAAGTTTAATAAATATGATAAAAACCTGTTCAAATACCAACATATATGAAATTAAAGAAAGAGCTGAATACGGTCTGCCTATCACATGAATAAGGGTGTGATAAGTCTTCTATGTAGAAAAGTGTATTATAAAAGATTTTCCTTGTTACAATTGTCGTCTGTATATGAAAAGGTTTCTTGCTTTTGTGACTTATTCAGATTACATATTAAAATGAGTACTTGTTTGCTTTGATATATTTGTTATAAATTATTTAACTGATTTATTATATATGAATATTTTTCTTTAGTATGATATGCAAATATTGAATTCAGTTGAAATCTGTTTTATTATGAATATGCTATATAATGACTGAATCTCATTACATGAAAATGAAGGTACGCTGCATACAGTTTACCTACGTGATATTAACTACGGTTAAACTTTGCTTATGAAACAGAAATATTGAAATAATTACAGTTGTATGTGTCCCTTGACCTTCACTTTTTTATAGGTTATGACGTCATTGTCCAAAGATTCATGGATAGCGAATATGTTAAAGCGGGATCAGTTCGCCTATTTTAGGGGCCGCTAAAGCTAAAAATAAAAAAATCCTTTAATTGATTTGTTCTCATGTATTCTCATCAAACTTGATTTGTAGCATCTTTATTAGGCCTGCAGCCAACTTTGTTCAGTTGGGACATTTGACCCCCTTTTAGGGGCTGCTAGAGCTAAAACAACTAGAAATGCCTTTAGACAGCATCTCATGAACAGCTTGATGGATCTTTGCCATACTTCGTCTGGAGCATCATTATAAGGTCCTCTTTCAAATTTATTTATGTAGGAACTTGGGCCCTATTATGGACCACTACAGCTAAAGTAGATATGCCTTTCTTCGCATTAACCACTAAAATGTAATGGATTTTTATCAAACTTGGTGTGTAACAATATCGTAAGGTCTCCTGCTATTTTGTTACAGATGGGGATAGGAGACCAATTTTAGCTAAAAATATAAATACTTTTAATGACCTCTTCCCATGAACCGCTTGATGAATCTTCATCAAACTACTGCTGTAATTATTCATCTAAGGATAAACGAAACAAAATTGCAACCCTACGAAACCTTTGTGAAAAAATAAAAGAGAACCATTTGAATTGTTAAAGTGTGGTGTTTAGTTTTGCAATTTGAAAAATGTTAGATGAAAGATGAATGTTAGATGTAAATTTCATAAACTTCTTTCCTTATTATAATTCTCCGACCATCTTTTTTAAAGATATTTCTTGTTACGAATTGTATATCTCTCAGTTACTATCGAACCACTTCATCATTTTGATTATCTGAACCATTATCTGTCAGTAATCATGAAAATACCGAAAGGCAAGGTATTTCATTGAATGTGCCTTAATTACTTTTATATATAAAAAAAACTAAAGCATCTTTTCTGATGATTTTATATCTTTACTTTTTTCATTTTTAATCATTTTTATTTGTAAAACATCTGAATGACCAATGTTTCAGTGTCAAGATACTAGCTTTGTTTTCACAATGTTATCAAGGATATCCTGTCTGAAACCAAGTGTTAGGTGTATAAATTGTTACGATCTGATTCATTTTCAACTTTTGTTTGGAACAGGAAGCGAGAGTGTAGAAGCAAAGCCAAACATAATAAGGATCGAAACAGAAAAAAAGCGTGCCGAATCGAATTTTTGAAATAAAATAATGCAAATATTGCATTAAGAGCTACGGTGGTAGTCCTTGAAATGTGCTACTTAATTACAAATACATAAACTATGATGACTAATGTCTGACCGATAGTAAAAAAAAGAAAGAAATCACAGCAAATCAAAGAAATAGTGTATAGATTAACTAGTTGAAATCCTACAGATCTGTTCTGTTCTGTTTATTACCGTACATGTACTATGTACACCTATAATGTGACCAATATTTTAGTTATTCCTCTAAAATGGTCCAATTTAACCATCAACGCGTGGACAAATTAACATAAATATATATTTTCAGTACTGAAATAATTTCTTTAGGAGCTGGAGAGCATTTCATATATGTAAATGTTACTTTCAACAATATTTCAGTCATGTAACGGCGGTCAATTAATCGTATCGGTTTTTCTGGAGTCTCTACAAGTACTAGCCTTTTCCCCGCAAGTAACCGCCATCTTCTCCATATGATTCAGAAGTGTTGGACAAAATTACTCCTGACAATGTCTGTTATCCAATCGTCATGGAGAACATACACCTCTCCCGTGGATCGAACTCACGATCCCGCGGTCTTTAGATCTGCGCTCTCCTTACTGAGCTAAACATATTTGGTTGTATACATGACAGTAAAGTAATTTTAACTGTTTATGTGAGAATTGTTATGTAATTCATATGTAATTCATTTTCCGTTGTAGTATTCTTTCTCCTAATCTAACATATTTTCTCTTTCACAAATTTCTCAAAAGGTGAACTATAATGTAAATCTTTTTTTTATAGTCAGTTCAAAACTTAAATTCAAATTTTATTTCTGCCTGAAGTACAAGAAAACGCATTTGCAGTGTCATTTTATAATCATTTACTCAACAACTCCACACCTGGGTTTTGTTTTGTTTTTTCTGCCAAATTTTGACAGGACAGATTTGAATGAAACTTAGACACATTGTTTAATGACCAGTTCAATTAAATAAACATAACAACGATATCAATTGTGCGTACACTCGTTTGGCCAGTTCCATTAAGGTAACCCAAAAATAAAGAGTCACAGAATGAATGCAACTTGGTGCTGGACTCTATGCGGCAAGTATTGCCATCTGTGGGATTAAACAATTTCATCATTAATGTAATAATATTAACATGTTCATATTGAAAATATTGACGGATGGTCCATTTCAACTAAACATGGTTAAATATTTAGAATATAATAATTTGAATTTCATTAAATTCATAGGATCCAAGTGTATTTGTGACGTTTAGAATTTACTAATTATGTGACTTTTAATTCAAGGGTTACCTTATTGTTAACCTTACGGGAAAATGAATTAAAATTAGGCTATGATCGTTTTTATGTTCTATTATAATAAAATAATCATTAAACATTCTGTCAATGTTTTGCGATAAAAGGAAAAAATAAAAATATGTGTGGAGTTAGAATATTTGTTGAGTATATTATTAATTTACGCACCATTTTGCTATCTTTAATACCTTAGAAGTCTTTTTCAAAAGTTTAGTTTTGACCTGGACAGGTCTATGACCTTAAAAATACATTAAAATAACTCTTGGATACGACAGTACCAAACATAATTTCTGCAGTTGATCCACATAAAAAGATTATCAAACATGTCAAGTATAACACACTTTGCCATCGAATGACACTGTTCCCAGATATATATTATTCTATATAATATAAAATATATTATATATATATTTTATATTATCATCATTTTTTTTTTTACAAAATACATTTTGCTATGATATTGGCAGACTATTTCCTCTGGATTACCGCTTTTCCTTTCCTTGAATCGAAAGCCAATTTTAGCTTTCTAGACAGATTCGAGACAAAACGGCTGCAGCGATAAAGAACGGACAAAGTTGCTCAGTACGCACGTGTTACTCAAATAATCATCTGCGCACGTGCGCACGTGATAGCTAATAAGTGATCGCAAAAGTAAGCTTTCTATCATGCCGAGTGATACGTGCGCAGAGGTATTGTTTATACTAATACGTGCGCAGATGTTTTATACTTAGTCTCATACGTGCACACGTTCGTAATTCTTATTACGTGCGCACGAAGTAAATTAGTATTATAAAAACATCCATGCCCCCTATGTGATACCTTAACTACATGTATATACATTCCTCGTCATGACTGTTATTCTAGAAAAAAGAGAAAAAAATCAGAATTCCTGTACATGTGCCTTTATTAATGACTATTCATTTCAAAAGCGTAACAGTACAGAGAGCCTAGCTAGTCCGCACCCGCTTCGAGTGCGGGGTAGGGGGAAGGGGTTATTCTATCTCTCATTCAAACACGTAAGACAAACAAGACGATTGGACAAACATGACAAGTGTTCCCAACACAGCTCGGGCAAACACACAGATGAACTGCCTCTGGAACTTCCGTTACTATCCGTGAGATTACGTACATTACCGTGAATCCCCGATTCAATATAACAGCAGACGATGCAACATAATAAAACCTAACGGACACTATCGGGAATTTGAAGCATGCGCGAGGGTTTAGTATTATTTTCTCGCTCTAGAACAGACTTATGCACGGCGCAAGTTACTATTAAGGATAAAAAAATAGAAAAAGTGGAAACTCCACAGGCCGCTCAACACGACAAAAACGAAAATGTTGCAGGCTCGGTTTGATTGAGCCTGTTCATGGACGGTAGTGGAAATGCATGCTACCGTCAACGCCCTCTAGCACCAGGTTGAGCAGAACTGAACATTTACACATGCTACAAAAATAGTTTATACATCCGCAGATGTGTTCATACGGAGGTGCACATGGAACTTCAATGATACACTTGCATGTAATTCAATGAAGAGTCTACAAAAACTACGAAGCCATGACAAATACGATACGCATTTGTGATTTTTTAATAAACCATGCGAATAGAGACTTTACATGACATAAGGCTTTGTCATTATGTATGCTGAAGCAATGAGGGAACACATAAAATATTTTGCCGTTCTAGGAACTTCAATTATTCTAGTATTTACGGTGCATTATGTAAAACATGATTTAAAGTCTTCCGTTCTTCCGACAGTAGTGGGAAATCTAAGTGACATTGAACGCCTTCTTTTAGGGCAAAGAAACAATCTATCGAAATTGCTGAATATAAAACAACAGGAAATTGGACAACAAGAGTGCCAGGTAAGAATCATTCATTTACATACTGACGAGAGTGTCCTACAGATCATAAAATCGTTAAATCATAACAGTGGGAAAGCGCAAAACAAGTGTTCAGATATTGCACCATCGTTAGTAACATATATCAGTTTAAAAGGTATGTTTCAATATAGAACTTTAAAGGTTGAATTTTCTGCGGTAGGTGACCTTACAATCATATAGAATATCCAAAGAAAATCTAAATTTAAACACATTCTAATCGGCCGTTAGTATATACTTTAATATCTCTAAGCGTTAAATATCACATTTTATGGGTGCTTTTACTTTTGTTTTCATATAAAGAAATATTTTGTATGTAATTATCGGAACATGAATCAAAATAAGTGCTCTTATTTTCTGACTAATCTCTTGTAAATTCCGTTTATCGCACTGGTTAATTACTGGTCAGATGGATGAAAGTGATATTCAACGCTGATACGTTATATTATTAAACAAACTTGAGCAGCAACTATTCGTCAAAACAAACTCAGGCGCTAAACTAAATATAGATCTTCAAACACTAATCAATCATATTTGCATTTTAAAAACGCTGTATCTAATTGCCTCGTTACATTTCGAAAAAAAAAGTGTGTATTGACTCTCTGTTAACATTTTGTTCCATGAACAATCAGATATTAACCACATTGCTCCTTTTACTTGTAATCATAAAACAAAACGCTTATTGTATGTTGATTAAGCAAAGAGCTTTGTTTTGGATTACGTGAAGATCCTAGCCTATGCACCTGACCAAGGTGATAATATTCTTAGCCTATTTTTATGGCGAACAGGGAACTTTTGAACAATCGTGGTAAAGTGTAACTAAACGAATATTTCTGTGAAATTGTTTCAAAATCGAATCAGCGTTTTAGGCGATGTATTTTGAAGTTTGTGCTATAATTACGTTCTGGCAAGCATAGTAATTTGAACACGTTTGGGTGATAAGTTTTATCAACTTCGGTCCATCGGACGTTTTAGAAGAGTAAATGATTAACGGACGAAATACAGACGTTACACTGAGCTTTTTTCCGATCAATCTCATTTTACAAAAAAAAAAATATATATATATTTTAAACACTGAATACAGCTAAATGCATTTCAGGTGTATTACATTTTTTCTGTATAGTTATCTTCAAGAATAGAATTGAGGAATACAACCAATAGAGTTAAACAATGTTAAACGTTATTATAAGGTATCTGAAATAATACAATTAAAATAAAATATGACATTGGGATCACTTATCATTCGTGCATACAGAACAGATATAAATCTTTAATTCACAAATTCTATGTCTGGAATTGCTCAGAGAATTAGCGTACACCAAAATTGTCACCAGAAAGAAAACTATATATAATATATAGGAATAATCAATGAAAAAGTTTAAGTTTTTGTTATTTACAACCAGCTCGACAAACGACATTAACTGATTCATTCCTTGGAAATAATGTGATCGGAAAGACATTTCAAGTAGTTCTAGTAACGTTCAAGTTACTGATAAGGTAAACAATTATCTATTTATCTTTTACCCTGCTCTGCGAGACCAACTGCTATGTTATTGTGAAAATTGAAACAATGTCGAGAAGTGGCAAATGTTTTGTTGTTTTAGGAACGTCAATTATAGTGGCGTTGATGGTAAAATAAATGCATTATGCAAAACTGGAAACGGGAAGGAAATATAAGGCTTAGGAAATGGTAATAACATTGATCGTGTTCTTTTAGAACAAAGAAATGATATAACAAAATTGCTAAATATGGAACAACAGAGAATTTGACAACATGAGTGTCAAGTAAGAAAAGCTTACCAATGAAATCACTGGGAGATTGATTAGATTTTAACATCACGAAAGATATACCTTAAATAAACTATGTGTCTAATTTAAATTTAGCCAAACAAAGTTCAAAGAAGGGCATCAACGAATAGATAAAGCAGGATTTCTTTTGTGTTTAACTGACAAATTATAGAGTCATGTTAGAATATAAGATATAGATAACTGAAGTTGGAACAAATTTAAACGACAATGTGCATACATGTATATTTTACCGCAGTAGTATAGCATAATAAGGCTATTAAGCCAATTTGACCTCATTTGACCCTTGTCCTGATTTTATAAGCGTACTTTGACCTTACCCTGAACTAAAACTGCTAACCCAGTACTCCAGTACCCTTGGTACTGTGAAAATCTTTGGTTTGATATACGTGAGTTTCGGACTGAAAAACAATTTACAAATTAGTTTCAGCCTCCAGTTTTAAGTCAATTTATTGACCCAGTCTTTAATAATTTAATAATGTTTACCTTATATCCATATAGGGTGGTTACTGTTTACTGAATACTCTTGGTTTATAATAATTTATTTACATTTCTTTATAGCTTAAACATTTTGATTATACCTTTAAAGTAATATTGACGTTTCAGTTATAAAAATAGCATACGGTTTCAACATACTAAGCTTTAACTTACATCACCAACGCACGCATGACACGCGGTGAATTATGAATAGTAATGTAGGAACGGTATCTGTATGATAGATATATATTTTCACGAAATAAACTTGGTATATGATAAACAGAAGAAGTGCTACTCCCCTGATATATTAGATTAATTGACACATATAAAATATTATTTTTTATCATTATTTATCTAGTGTGACCAGGTAATGGTTGAATAGTTTGCAGGCATTTAATTACAGGTTTTCTCTGAATTTAGATGATATCTAAAAAGTATATAAGTCCAACTGTCATCTGCAGCTTACCGATGGATGTATTTCTAAATGACAGATAATACTTCGATAAATTTCGCGGCCGATGCTAATGGTAAAGATTGAAAAAGTTTCTTAGGAAAAAATCTTTTTGTTGAAATGTGACTAATAATGCAGCATATTTTTTTTTTCTGTAATTCGCGAGTTGCTCTGTTTGCGTATATTTATTAGTTTAGCAAAACTAATGAGATCACAGTTATAATTCAGTCTATAACTTGCATATATTGAGATTTTGCCCATACTGACAACCCTTATGCCAGATGACTCTCATGCTCCGAAAGGCAACACACGATTCATGCATTGTTCATATATTGTCTCATGTATAAAAGTCGTTAAACATTGGAAGCCTTGATAGTTGCACTTTGTTTCTTGTAGTATATTTTTATCCCCCAAAAAGAATATATTGTAAGAGAAAAAAAAACAACAAAGTACAAGTCATGAAACATAACCGGAATTTTGTAGTTGTGCATTTTTGAAACGTCCTGGCGTCATCTCTGTTTACGCACGTTATTTTCCAGCACTTTGTCTAAATACGCCACAAGAAGAAAGAGTGCCTCCAACTGTTTTTCTTTCTGCTTTCTTTATACAATAGTCTACGAAATATTAGAAAAAAGTAATCTCGGATAACTCTTTTAGCGGAAACACTACTATTCCAAATTGCATCTACAATAAATGGCAGACATATTGTTTATTGCAGAGAAGAAAAACCACAAGTGAAAATGGAGGCTGGTGTGAGAAACAGAGCAAAGAGAAGGGAGGAAAACATATGACCGATAGACAGCTTGTGCCTACATTGATACAATTTTTAAAAGGTATTTGTGGCACTGATACGAGTAATCGAGTAAACGGCATTACCTCCGTCACAAAAAGTTAAAAGTGGCTTTCAACGTAGTATAATCTGAAATTCAACCTCGAACCCGTTCTAATTGATGCATCTAAAAGATTCGTATGACGGATCGCCATTTTGTTTCCATAGGCAAAAGGCAGTATTGATGGCAAAAAATATAGGATAAACAAAGCGGGTTCATTATCAATAGAATATCAAATGAATTTTTTTACCAATAAGTTTCTTGTTTCTAATGTCATATTTTGATTTGATATTCTTAGCATATTATTCACTTTAATATGTCTTAAATACCATATTATCTTGCTGTACAAAATGTTTCTGTCCTGAACAAGTTCATATATTGTTACGATGTATTGTCGTTAATTTTACAGGGAAATACATTGGAAGTTTTGGTGATGGACCGGGAAGATATAAACAACTTTTCATTGAATCTGGTGAGGTCAAAGGTTATGATGCATATGATGGATCACCATTCTGTGACGTCACAAGCGATGGGCGCGTTAAGTTTCTTGATTTGACTCTACCGCAATATGGACTGCCTTTATATGACTGGGTTCTGAGTTTTGAAGTAGCAGAACACATTCCAAGACGTTTTGAAAGTGTATATATTGACAACATTGTTCGCCACGCAAGAGAAGGTGTTGTATTAAGCTGGGCAAAGGTTGGACAGGGTGGTTATTCTCATATTAATAACAGACCGTTTGAATACGTTAGAGATATAATGGAATCATTGGGATTTATCCATGACAATAAAGCATCAGAAATATTAAAATCAAATGCAAAGTTTTGGTTTTTAAAATCAAATTTAAATATCTATCGAAGAAAAAATATCATTTCAAAAGCCATTTTAGAATTATACACATAAATGTATACTATCTACGTTTTTACTTACATATTGCATCACACTGGACTCCAGATCGTCAACAACTATATTTCTTAAGAATGCTTTGAATCTATTACTGACAGTCTGTATGTTATGGAAACACATGAGAATTAGTTGTTGTTACTATTTTTTACAACAAAAGTCGAAGAGTTTGTAACTGCTTTTATTGTAAATATCTATATTTAATGCGCGTTAAACGCATAATCCTACGTGGCGGTATTGGTGAAGACAGCGGGAAAATTCTTATTGCCTCGGCGTCCTGGGTTCAATTCCTTCGCGGGAATCATATTTTTCCTTCATTTAGCATTTTTAAATAGTTCGGAAACAAAAAGCTCATATTCTAATATTCAAAAAATGACCAAAATTCAATTTTAAAGAAAAATCATTTTAGCCAAAATTTGGAGGTCAGTGCTTTAGCGTTTAAAGTAGATAATCTTCATTAACTGTATTTAACTTGGTTAAATATAAAGTCAAATCGCTCAAAGCACTTACGGTGGCTGCAGTTGCTGCGTATCAATTTGTAAAATACTGGAAAGAAAATGGCATCTGAAGAATTCTGGCAGTAAATCAGAAAAACTTTTTTGCAACATTTTCAAGTTTTGAAATTTCATTAAAATTAATGCATTTTCACTGCTTGCCACTGCTTACATACACACCTATTGAGTTATTTAATGATAGTTTTTTTATTTCTATTACCTGTGATGAAAACTGCAACATTTTTTTCACCTAATAGTTTTTACTATATAAATAAGAAGAATGAAATATTTTTTTCACCGAATCTTTCAGCTTTTTGGAAGTGTAGCCTTCCGAAACTCGCCAAACTACTTATACCGACATTGGTGAAATTGTAGTTACAAATGGCGTTACTACCTTTCTCCATACATGCGTTATAAAAGTAGTTCAGTATTTCTATGAAATTCAAGGGTCTGAGAGTAAACAGATCAATACCATTTATTTAGCATACGCAATAGATGTGAACACATGATTTATAAATGAAAAATATGACAGAGATTATAAGTTCTTGTAAAGAACATTGTCTATGCGTTGTAATTCTTTACGACGTAAATATTTATCACGTGAGCAAGACCAAGAACACATGGTTCCGGTTCAGCGCTACCTTGATCCATACATGCGCCGTAAAAGTAGTTCAATTCTAGATATGAGAGTTAACAGATTGATGCAATTTATTATAGATATGCAATGAAATTTAACGTGAACACTCATTATTAAATAAAAAATGTGGTTTTAATCGGATACACCATAGATAATAAATATGTTTACATTTTCTCTGTTTGTTCTCTTGGTTTTATGCATTGACATCTCACTTTGGAAAGTCCTGCCATGATTGTCTATCGAACCTGCTTTCAGTCTAGTCCGTCTGATTTTCTTAGAACCTTGCCAAAGGCATAAACAACTCCTGTTGATTTTGTTGTCGAGGCCAAAGTGCCCTTTACAGCCCTAATCTGCTTTTACAGATGACCAGTCTTCATACATACAGACGCTGGTTCCCTATTAGATATAGAGTCAAGTTAAAGTTTATGATTTGAGTTTATGATTTGAGTAACCTTTACTGACTTTAGTCTTGATGTGGGTTACTTTTTGTGTTCAATGAATTAAAAAATAAGCATTTAGTAAAATATTACAAAATGATGGAATATTTTCCTGCCTGTCTTCTCCATTAAAATGCATACCGGTTCAGCTACGCTTTCATACACTCCTCTCAGGGCTTTGATTAGATTTCTTTAAAATGCTTTTGAACACGTTGATATATACACTGATATAATCCTGACCAGATAGTAAGTAATTTAGATTTTTTAGGCCTGTCTGTAAGATACCCATTAAAACGATGTTGTTTACACTTCAAAACCTATGATTCGCGGAAGTGTAGGACATACTGCATTACACGTTGATATAGGGGTGTCTAGAAGGCCCTGGTAATCGGTTTTGACATGCAGAGAAGAGACCATAATCTATCTACCTGAAAACGAACTCGAGATGAATTAAAAAAAAAAAAAGATCTCTTTATCTCAAAGTTTTAAATATTATATTATATTTACATCAGTAGTTTTTTTTTTTTTTTTCAGAAATGGATGCTTTCATTAAATCTGTGCTTTTCTCTGGATTGAATGATTTAAATAACATTTGTTTTTCTTTAGTATTTTAAGAATTGAATCGTCCAATTTATTAGTGATCACATACATGTAAGACACAATCAACTTATAATACTTTACTAGATAAGTATTTATTCCTTCAGAAAGTAATGAAAACACCTCTTTCAAACTGTTGCGGTATGTTTTTTTCTCATTGATTTTTTTCTCAGATTACTTACCAAAGATCAACCCAGAATTCGAACCTGTATAAACATAAACTCACGAACATTCCGATGGATTCAATGCAAGTATCGGTTGCCAGTCTATCAAAAACTTTGGCCGGGTTAGCTGCTAGTACTTAAATAGAGGATGCCTATTTTACAGTATTGATTTGTGGCGGCTAATTTCCTAGTTTCTCATTATAAGGTCATTGTGGCATCGTTAAAAGTCGCACCACCGTTAAATGTCGCAACCGCTGTGAAATGTCGCAAGGTTAACGTGATATGTTGCAACCACCGCTAAATATCGCAAAATCAGCTGCCGCTATATGTCGCACCTTTAACGCTAAATGTCGCAAGAAATGGACCACCGTTATATTCACAACACCAACGCTAAATGTCGCACTGCCTTCTTTCTGTATAGAAATGCAAACGTATTCTATAATATTTTAATAATGTATTGTTTTATCATGCTGAAGAGACACGAATAAACTATTTCACTTGGCTTGACTTCACTTGACTTGGCCTATTTAAATCTGACACATATATCAACAATTCATTGTGTATTTTTAAACATTTATTTCATGTAATAAACTTGAATCTTCATTAGTAAAGTAGTGTGATGGTAGCCTTAAGCCCGACGGAAGCCGTACTCATACAGTCTGGTATATTTTTCGAAGGCAGCAGACATGTTAATGTTATACAAATAATAGTAATTGCAGGTACTTAATAATTCATAGATGCCTGAGTTTCATATATTTGAGAAATTACTTCGAAATAGGAGTTTTCACACAGAAAAACTTAAAGTTTCCAGTACACAAATACACACGTTGATAATACCATTGTTTTGGTGGGGGTTGGATAGGGTAGGAGAATGAGGTGACTGTTGACAAATGAATCTAAGACACAAATAGTAAAATACTTTTCTTTGTATTTTTTGGCGGGGTTGGGTCGATGTGTTGCGGTCGGGATGGAGGAGTGAGGAGAGATAATTGAGGCAGGGAGAGGGAAGGTGACTGTTGTATTAAGAAACAAAGAGTGAAAAAATTCAAGGTGCTCGCCCGTGTCTGAAATAATGCACGGAGGGGCACATAGGATCTTCATCCGCTATTGAAGTCGGATAGTCGCCTCATGACCTTAACTGTAAAATTCAAACAAAGAAATAGAAACCATGACCAAAACAGAGGAACGCCGTTTAGGTTAACTGGCCGCGGGTATATGATAATATACACGAATATGTTTAAGTTTCTCGTGTGCACTCCTTTGTTATCAAGATCGGTGCAGTTCGCATAACTCGCATGTGCATAAGTTTGCGATTCACTAAATTGTTTTTTAAGAAATCTGGGGTCAATACATTGGTAACAAGCCCTTTTTATTTGGCATATATCATACATTTTCCTGAAAAATATATCTTGAACTAGCCTTTACTGAAAATTTTCACTCAGACTTGGTAAACCTGGCTAGTTTAGCCTTTGATTTTGATAGAAAATATCTCGTTTTATATAAGGACACGTCAAGGCCAACTTTGTACAATAAGCCTAAATTATGAGACTGTTTTTTTCCCCGAATTATAGCCAATTTGTCATAGCAATACCGTGATTTTCTAATAATACACGTATAAACTTCATTTTGTATGACTTACTTTTTAGTTATTACTGCTAATTACCTAATAAAGTCATAAAACAATAGGCAACAGAACGTGACTTGCACAGAGAATACCAGGCAATATTTGTAACAAGTAGTAATAAACTTATTATATCCTAATCATATTCTACAGGATAGTTTTTTAATTTAAACGTCTGTATCTGTCTCTGTTCTCTCTGTCTGTTCTGGGGGCTTTATCTCACTCTGTCCCTCTGGTCAGATCGCTCTTTGTCTGTACTAGAGGATGATTTCGCGCCCTGTGTGGCTGCAGTTGCTGTAAAGCGCATTTGAACTTGTTTATCATGAAAAGGGCGCTGTATAAATCTGGTATAATGATAATAAATGGCTCTAATTCTTAAACAACAAATTGAAGTCAGCACCATGCGTTTCATCTTGCGACGGAAGCCATTGTTTCATTCATAAAAAAATGTAAACAAGAAAGCGAAATCAAGTTACGCGTGATCTAAAAGGACCTAAACGAAAATATCATGAACACATAATTTTCCTGCTTTAACAATTACAAAAAGAACATCATACATATCTACGCAAACCCATTCCCAGTTACAAACATATATGCGAACAAAACTGTGTATTTTTACAAATTTACTACGGCACCCGGAAGTATGAGACCGATTCACCAAAATATTATTCCGCTTTGCTGCCACCAGCGACGACCTATGATTTGTTTAGTATAAAGTGTATTTTTTAGTTTAATATCTTTCCTAATTACCATTTAAAAGAAATAATCGAGAAAAACGTCATAATATATAAACTGCAAGTAAACCTCAAAACAACAAAAAATTTAGAATATCGGACTTCTTTTTAAGAGTAATTCTGTCGCCGGCTGCAAAGAGGTGATGTAAGGCATTTCCGGTGAGTTTTCCCAAGACGAAGCATCGAGCGTTATTTCTGCTATAGTATAGTGTTGTTAGCATATTCGAAGTATTTTTTATGCATTCTCCAATGTTATCATAGTTTTTATCATAGTGTGTAGGTCAGGTTTTCCGTTTGCAAGATTCAAGGTGAGTATTACAGTTTTTTTTTCTAACGGTCACGATCGTTGACCTCGTTGCTGGATGTAAACAAGTATGGTTTGCGAGCAGGGCACAACTGAATTGATTGTTCAAAGTGTTTTTCATGCAAGTTAACTTTGTGTAGTTATTACTGTCCTCAAATTGAATTGAAAGACTAAATATATAACGCCCTGTTTCACATATACCCATAAAAATGGGGAAATTTAGATCTGAAAAGAATAAAATGCAAAAGAGATGTTTTGGACAGCCAGGTGGTAGGCATAGTAAAGTAAGGAAAAGGCAGCTGATTGCATTGCTTTTGAAAACGATTATAGCATAGTGATAAGAGTACCCAGCCATACCAGAGTGTTAGACAAAGACCTCATGGTTCCCATTCAGGCATTTTGTCAGCTAAATTTATTGTACGACGCATACCACTGATAAAAGAGAAAAACTCTAAGTTCATTCACCTTGCTGGTACTTCATTAAAATTCTAAATGACAAAAGCGGAGCAACATTTAACAGGTTATCGCATTGTTAACTTAGATACGCTAAAGTCTGCCAATATCTTAGGAAAATGTGACTTCTGATGGCATTTTTTGTTATTGCTCGGATATTAGTATAAAAGTCTTACTTAGGATCAAACATGAAATTTAAAAGGGGCTGTCGCCCTCTAGGGTTCCTCATAACAGTATAATGGGGTAAAAGGTCAAATGAGTGCATTTACAAATAAACTATGCCGCTATGCACTCGTTTCATTTTCATATAACAATTTGAATTACTTTCAATATTGTGTCTCATCGCCCTTTAGTATTTTGTAAATAAAACTGATGAAAATATAAAAAATATATATAATATATATATTTTATTATAAAGAATAATATATATCTGGGAAAAGTGGCATGCGATGGCAAAGTGTGTTATACTTGATATGTTTGCTTATCTTTATATGTGAAACAACTGCAGAAATATTTTTGGTACTGTCGTATCCAAGGGTTATTTCAATGTAATTTCAAGGTCACAGACATATCAAGGTCAAGACTGAACTTTTGAAAATGACTTCTAAGGTACTAAAATAGCAAAATTGTGCATATATTAATAATATACTCAACAAGTTTTCTAACTCAACACCTGTGTTTTCCTTTTATCGCCAAATTTTGACCGATTATATTCTAAATATGAACATGTTAATTTAATATAAGGTTTGTGACGTCATTAATGACACCACATTAATGACAAAATTGTTTAATCACGCAGATGGACAGAGACCAGCATCAGGTTGCATTTATTCTGTGACTTTTTATTTTTGGGTCAACATATATGACTGTCATGGCTCAACGAATGTACACACAATTGATATCGCTTGTTATGTTTAATTATTTGAACTGGTCATTGAACAATGTGTCAAAGTTTCATTCAAATCAATGTCAAAATTTGGCAGAGATAAAAACAAAAGTCATGTGTGGAGTTGTTGAGTAAATGATTATAATATAACATTGCAAATGCATTTCTTGCACTTTAGACAGCAAAAATAAATGCATTTAAGCTTTGAACTGACCATAAAATGAATATTTACATATTGTACACCTTTTGAGAAATGAGTGCGAATGGAAACTATAGTAGGTTTTGAGGAAGAAAGCTACAACGGAAAATGAATTACATTTAAATATGTAAAAAAAATCACATAAACAGTTAAAATCACTAAACTGTCGTGTATATAACCAACTATTTTAGCTCAATAAGGAGAGCGCAGATTTAGGGATCGCGGGGTTGTGAGTTCGATCCCAGAGAGACGTATATGTTTTCCATGATGATCTGATAATAGACTTTGTCAGGAGTAATTTCGTCCTCCACTTCTGAATCATATGAAAAAGTTGGCAGTCACTTGCGGGGAAAAAGTTAGTTCTTGTACAGACTCCAGAAACACTGATTAGGTTAATTGACCGCCGTCACATGACTGAAATACTGTTGAAAGTAACATTTAAACATATATGAAATATATGCTTCTCCAGCTCCTAAAGAAATGATTTCAATACTGACGACGAATCATTATATGATAATATTTATGTTAATTTGTCCATGTGGTGATGGTAAAACAGGACCATTTTAGAGGAATAGCTGAAAAATTGGTCACATTGTAGGTGTACACAGTACATGTACAGTAATAAACAAAACAGAACAGATCTGTAGGATTTCAACTAGTTAATCTATACTATATTTCTTTGATTTGCTGTTATTTCTTCCTTTTTATTTACTATCGGTCAGACATTTATCATCATACTTCATGTACTTGTAATTAAGTACCATATTTCAAGAAATACCACCGAAAATTCAGCACGCTATTTCTGTTTCAATCGTAACAGTTTACACATCTGACACTTGGTTTCAAACAGGATGTCCTTGATAACATTGTGAAAACAAAGCTAGTATATTGACACTAAAACATTAGTCATTGAGATGTTTTACAAATAAAAATGTAAAAGTAAAGATATAAAAACATCAGACAGGTTGCTTTAGAATTTTTTATAATAGTAACATTAAGGTACATTCAGTGAAATATTGAAGTTATATCTTCAGTTCATAGTTCATTCTAACATTCCGCACTGACCTTCGTGATACATTGGTATGTTTGGTTCTAGCACCAACCGATCACTCGGAAATCTAAAGGTATTATTACAAGAATACAAGCATGCTTTACCCCGATATTCACAGTCATAAAGATCAATACAAATAACATTCGATATACTTTCAAATTCATTGACCAATATTTAGCCTTTTTGAAGTTATGCCATCTATAGAACCAACATAATAAATAGTTACAAAATCATAAATATTGAAAACACTAGAGTGGTTACCAGGTCTTATAATAGCCTAATGTTATTAATGTGCAAAGAAATATTTTTTACCTGATTCGAAGAGTAAAAATCATTTGCGGTTATCTAATATCTATATTTAGACTTTGATATCGCTTAATTGTACATAGATAGTATTTCTAAACGCCCACACATTCCTGAAATTACTACAGCAAATTCGTAAACCACTGGACTAGAGTTTTAATTGACAGCATAAACCATTTAAGATAATGCTTGGGAGAATTTACACATTTCATACTATCTAACAAACAGACTTAATCAAACCGAACTCGACGGGTCAAGCAAAATATGTTCGCGATATCAGTAGTACAAGTCAACGTGAAGTATACATTATATAGACCTGACAATGGGTTCGAGCCAAGAGCAGTCCGAACAATCCGAATTCGAGCAAACGAAGTTTGACTGTACTAGTCTTTATAAAATACCCGCCATAGATTTTTCTACCTGTACTGTTCATACAGACAATCAAACAGGCAATCAACCAGCCTTTTTGGAAATTATTAACCTGGAAACGGAAGTTTTAGAACAATGAGAAAGAAAGCTTCCATAAATGAACAAACAGCGTACGAAAAGTTAAGCTTATTCTATAGGAATAACTTGAGTCGTTTTGAATTTTGCCAGTCTCAAATGCTATACATATCTACACGAAGTAATTCATTTTACTTCTCAAATTCATAATTATCACCGAAAAATTACAAAATAAATAATAAAAGTAGAATAAAAGGCGAAAATCCGAAGTTTATAACAAAAATGTACTTATTGACGTTTGACCTTGTGCTGTGTGCTTAATATGACCCTCAGAAGGCGACAGTCCCCCACCTCCAACCCCCCCACCCCCCGAAACTTTTCCATTTTTTATAAAGTTAACAATGAACATGGCTGTCGGGCATTAAGAAAAATTGCCATCAAAGGCAATTTCTAGGCCTCTTTTTTGGATATATAGGCAGACTATTACAAGAAATTTGCTGTCAAATACTGCGCATACATGTCAGTGTTGTGCTGCATGTAATTTAGTGAGTAAAGGTAATAGTGCCATTACTTTAAAATAATTACAACTATTACTCAATTCATAGACTTGCGCGTTTCTGATTGGCTGCTTCAGCACACGTGACCATCTTTCATTTCTCAATAAAAGCCATTAGGTATTCATTAGATCTAATTGATATCCATAATTTTACGGACTACTTTTTAGTTTCCCGGTCACGCACTTTCAGTTTCAGTTTGCCGATGTTAATGATGTTTTCAGTAAAATCATGGAACAAAAGTAAAATATATAATATGAATCATTTGTTTTTAGTTATATCCTTTTAATTTTTTATTAAACATTTATATAAACATTTACTGTTGCATCTCGCATTCTGTAAAACTTCGTCTGCACAACAACAACAACATGGCCAAAAGGAAATCAGATTTTGTTTTGTTTAAACAATTATTTGGCACTTTCGAATTGTATGAGCCAGAGGAAAGTAGAAATCTAGTCAAGAAGAAATTCTAGAGGACATTCAGGCCCTCTTGGCTCTTCCTTTCGTTGATTAAATCGAAAGTGAAACTAAAACTGAAAGTGAAACCACTAACAACCCGGAGACTACTTTCACCAAAGACGAAAGTGAAAGTGAAGTAATATGAAATAATAAAGAACAACCAGAAACTGAATTGTTGAAGCTAAATCTGTAAACATGACACAGACTGCTTTCCCAACCAGATTTAAAAACTTGTGTTGTCACCAGAAGAAATTTAAAAAAATCAAAGAGAACAAATATGCCCCCAAGACAAAACAAAATACCGAGTGGGAATAAATTTATTTCAAGGTAAATAATGTATTACAGCACTATATTAAGCAAAAATGCATTTTTGTAAAATATTTTATCATTATATTCCATTAAAACGGAAAACAGTTAATTACTTTACAATGCGACAGTTTGCACAGCCAGACCAGGATTCGAACCTGAAACCTCCCCAAAACACAAATTACCATATGCAATTTCCTCAACTTTGGGTTGTTCTGCCAACTGAGCTATCTGGCCAGTGAAACTGCAATATGATGGCAATAACACTTAAGATAATATTTTGATTCCTTATAAAGCTATAAAGCTAAAACGGAGTGTTAAAATTGAAAAAAATGGTAATGGGGGTTTTCAGTAATCATTCTAGTTTTCTACCAAGTCAACTATGCTGATTTACCACCTTTTTCTATTGAGCCTGCTGAAATTCTCCCAAAAAATTAAATAAAATCCTCTTTTAATTCTTTACAAGCATGGTCACACATAAATACAAACAATGCGAAGAAAAAATGTTTGCTTCCGGTATCAGGACCTGTCCTAAATTTTTGGCCCAAAATATCATTGGAGGAGTTTTTTTTCTTCCAATTTTTAACATAACGTTGAATCAGAAAGAACTGCAGTTTTATGCTTTAAACAACAAAGAAAAATATCAAACAGGGAATGCCACGCACCAAAAACGCAGCCTCCTCAAAACGAAACCCCCAGCACGCAGACGCGTGCACCACACACACATACACACACACACACACACACACACACCCAAAGCCAACACATAAGGACAAAACGAACAACACACACGCACACAAAGCCAACACATAAGACGAAACGAACAAACAAAGGAACACAGTGGGGCACCGCCTTGGAACGGTCAGTGGCAAAAACACCACTGGGGAGCTTAAACCGGTTTAACGTGCACCTAACCAGCCATGCTCAGTGATGTTATAAAATGTGAACTTACTGATGCTCTAAACACATAACTCTCTTATTTCTATTCAATTTTTATATAAAAAGTATTTTCGAAAAGTCCCACTTAATAAAAAATAATAAAATAAAATAAAAAAAGAAAAAAAAAAAAACATACCTGTCCTATTCTTCTTTAGCATGTTACTGAAAATAATCAATCTTTTGTTAGGCCTAATACCTAAACTGTAGTGCACTTCTTTAAAATTCCTGCGTGCTTAAAAATGCCAAATTTACAAGTACTTAGTAGTCTGTATAATGACTGAATTATTTTTTTTAAGAATGGAGCATGGAGAGAAAATACTCTGGAAACTGTCCAAAAGGAGCAACTGAACAACCATTTAAAGCAATTCTATGCAGATGCACAACCCAACATTACACCAGACAGAAAAAGAAAATTTCAAGGCACAAACCTAGCTTAAGAATACCACCGTAACACAATGAAAAGTGCCCAAGCAGCCATTAACAGACATTTCCGTGACAATAGCAGGAGCATAGATATTGTTCATGATACTGCTTTCCAGGAGGCAAATGATGTTTTAGACGCAAAACTATAAAAACCTAAAAGCTGGAATTAACGTATCAAATTAGAATTGAAAGGTATTCTTCTGCGGTCCATCGATGTATAAACTGTCAGGAAGTTTACGACTAATTAACATAAACACCGATGATTTTATCTTATTGTACGGTACCGTTTCATTTTCAGATACACCGCACACTGCCTTCGTACCCAGGGCTGGATGATGCCGGATTTGAGCTCCGGAATATAATGTTTATGACCGGACACCAAAACGAAGCATCTGTTCGTTCGAACAGCAGAGAAGCATATGTTCGGTCGTACAGCAGAGGAACGACAATAGAGCAAAAAATAAAGATGTCTTAAGTCCTCATTGAATTATCAACTGGCACTGGGTCAATGACAATTCTCAGCTAAATTCATGTGCTGCTCCCAACTCACATGGTCCTAATCCAACCTATTCATGAATGAAAATTTTGTTACATGTTACAACTGTTCCGTTGTTTAAAATTTTCATACCAGATCCAATTTCAAGAGAAAATAAGATAGAACGCGTGTACATAATACATGTTGACCTGTTGACTGTTGACATATTAATTGAATAAAACCCATCAAACAGATGAACTTAAAGGTATCTGCAAAAATTGTTCAATCCTTCAAATTTACACCTAATTTTTACATAAACATCTTTATGTAAATTAGGTGTAAACTTCCTGACAGATCATAAATCGATTTACCGCAGAAAAATACCATTCAATTCTTAAGTCAAAAAAGTGCCGAAATGGTTATTCTGTGTGATTATGGTTCAATGTAACTGTTGCCTAAAGGAATTTCCATTGCCAACAAGCCACAAACTTGAAAATGGGTTGTATGATATAAATATTCGTGCGATTTGTGGAACCATGGCAAATGGAGGTAGGGCTTCTGATCTAAATGAGCAACTACGAATAATGGATATACCATCTATGCGTGATGGAACATTTTCTGTACTAGAAGATTAAAAAGGATGCTAGTGGGGCGAAGCCATGAGAGAAGAAATGGCAAGGTCAGGGGCAGAAAAAAAGAGGCTCGCCATAGAATGGGGAGATTTTAGTGATGGTATTCCTACTATTACAGTCATTTGGGACGGTGGGTGGTCCAAACGTTGGCACGAGCACACTTATCGGTGTTATTTTCGGTGCCAAGCCAAAAATAAGGGGACCGAACCTAAAGAACATACATGCTTTAAGAACTGGTCAGAAAGATCCCAGTCAATGGAATCTGACAAAATGTTGACAGGATCGTTGGAGGCAGAAGCTGTGCATAGTATCAGATACACAAACATCATTGCAGCTGGTAACAGTTCTGAATATGTTAAAATAAAAAAAAAATATGCCAGTTTGGGGAAGAAATATTGTCAAACTTGAATGCGCTACGCACATGTGTAAATATTTAGAAAAAGTAGTTCTAGACAAACCACAGCATAAAGGGAAAGGAAAGTTTACGAAGTTGAATAGGGTACCACTAACAACAGCAGTGCCATAAAAACGAGAAATTCTAAAAATAGCCCGAAACAGCTGAGAAAAGACATTATTTACACTACATAGCCTATTTTAGGATTCCGAGAATACTGTAGTAGCTTCTGTAAACAGAGAGCAACTAAATCAAATAAAAGTGTGATTGATGAAGATGGCGATGAGGATAATGATAATGGCTTTTCTTTCGACCAGATTTTTGAAAATCAATATCAATTTTGGAAATTGCCACCAGAAAAAAACTGGACGCATCAAGACGTCCTGTGAGAAATATTTGTACCAAAGAAGAATTGAAAGAACTCATAAAAGACACTCAAATAATAGCTGATGTCCATACTTTCAAAATGTGATGGTGGAAAATTTGTAAATAGATGCGGAAGAGGGTTTTGGAATGCAAGGTGTTATGGGGCGGATTAAGAGAATATCTTGGAATAGCTTGGTCCCCATTAACATTTCATAAGGTCACACAAATGCAGCCTGGACAAAACTTTTATCAAGGAGTAAGAAAGCAGTCACAGAAAAGACAGTTCTCTGTAAAATACAACAAAAAAAGAGTAAAACTGTACGCAGGAAACGGAAATTGCAGGACTTAAAAGTAAGCCAAAGTAAACGTGCAAAAATTGAGTATGATCTAGATGATACACCAGATATTTTACAAGTTAATCTCGAGGATCTGTGCAAGTACTTTATGGAGAAACTTGTCATAAAAATAAAAAGAAGAGATACAAGACATTGAGGAAAAACAGTTGACCAGTCAAAAAATGAAATCTGGAGAAAAGAAAGACATATTAGACTGACCAGATCTAATATTTGACAAGTGATAAATAGAAGAATAGGAAATGTGTCTACATGTTTGGTAAAAAATACAATTTACAGTAACTTTAAGGGGACATGAACAAAATTCGAGGACTGGCACAAGAAGAAAACACAATCATAGAATATAAAAATAAAAAACAAGATGCTGAAGTAACTCAAACTGGGCTAAAATATATGAATCACATCCTTTTTAGCTGCATCAACAGACGGAATTGTTCATTCAGGCAAAGATGGAAAGGGCAAACTTGAAATAAAAAAAAATCTACGGAACAATATTTTAATATTAATTGTTGATGCTGGTAGAAAGTTACCATCCTTTAGCTTAGAAGTGTATACAGATAAATTACAACTGAAATGGAAACATGTCATACACTACCAGATTCAGGATTAGCTAAATATATTTAATTTGGAGTGGTTTGATTGTGTTCTGCGGCGCACAAATCCCTATGATTTTTACATTGAAAAAATTTGGAAGGCCATACTTTTATGGAATGAAGTAAGGCTCCCAGGGCTTAAATTATTTTACGAACTGTTCTTGCCACCAGAATTATTTCCCCCATGATATGGGACTTACTCCGGCATAAGGAAGCCAAAGACACTATGGGTAAGTCATTAGTAAATTATGCTGCACATATTAATGTAAATGAATTGTATATACAGTGTATACTTCCATTGAAACATGATTTCCATTATGTGTTTGCAAAAGGTAAGATGTGTTCTTTGTGAATTTCTAAACGTTTTAAACAAAAATGCTATATTATAAATGATTTCTTTTTAATACGTTTAACATATTACAGTGTTAATGAATATATATTCTTTTCTTCAGCTATTACATATATTTCATTCCATTTAATAGCTCCGGCTAGCTATTTACAGCAGGGCGCATCGCCCGTTCCGAAATTCGTTCCGCCCTGTTGCCCCGCCAGGTACCCTGCCCCCGTACGCCCCTAGAATTGCTTTTTTCACTGCCAGCACCCTGTCATTTTTGAATCCTAGCAGGAGCACTGTAATGATAACATGTCTATATCAATTTAGTTTTCATGTTACTAATACACTGTTCATTTTTAGTCAAACATAGAAAATTGACTTGACCATAAAAATATGTAATTTCATATTAGGCGTTTCACATTTAAACATGAAATTGTTTTGTAAGTGCATTGTAGTTTGATGTTCAAGTACCCACAGCTGGCAGTAAAGTTCCTGAAAGAAACGCCAAATTACAGAGCAACTCTAGCAAGAAGACTACACTTAGTACCATTTCAGGCAATTTAAGGAATGAGGATCAGACACAACTCCAACAACCCTCAAATATCAGAGGTATTAACACCTTGTGTCATTTCTTTGGTTGTTCTTCATTATACATTGCATTACGTCTTATTGGATATAAATATTATTATTGTACAAGAGTTACAAATTTAATGCAATAATATTTATATAACAAGTTCTTATTATAAAACATAACATATAAAAAACACTAATTTAATGTGTTATCTTATAGACATAAAAAGTTTTTGTTTTATGATATCCCGATAGAAATTTTGGAAAAGTATCCAAAGGATTCTGAGAAAGCATGTTTGGAAAGTACAAGTTTTACAATATTATCTACTGCGTTTATGTGCATTGTAGTTCAACGTTAATCAAATATCAACAGCTGGCAGTAAAGTTCCTCACAACAGACAAGTTACAGATCACCTCCAGCAAGACGACTACACTTAGTACCAGTTCAGACAATTTAAGAAATGAGGATAAGACACAACTCCCTGAAACAACTAACAACCTCCAAGTATCAAAGATATTCTTGATCATTTGTTTGTATATTCTGCATTATACATTCAAGTTTTGTATGTTGATATTAACATTATTATTGTACCTAAGTTACATCATTTGTTACTGAAAACAGGTCATATAATAAGCTATGTTGTCATTAAAATAACACACTACATTTTTTCCACTGAATTATTGACTTTTTCATGAGGCAGGTGCTTTAAATCTGTACACTGAGATGAATTCAATGCCTGGATAATGTTTAAATGCATAAAGTATTAATATGAGATTTTGTTGGTTTTTTTTTCTCAATATTCGCGAACATTTTAGTCTAAGAATGTAAAATTATTGAAATTGTTTATGTAAACTAGAAAGTATAATCTTTATATAAAGGCTGTTGACCATCATAATCTGAAATTAAGAAGAAAGTAATATATAATAATGTTACATTGTGACTATATTCAAATATAAATGCTCTTTGTTATATTTCTGAAATGTGGCCTGTTGTGAATTGAATAGAAATACATTAAAAAAATATATTGACAGTATGACAAATGTAAAGGCCAGACGAAAAAAAAGTGAAGTGTATTGGTACAGAAATTATACACCTGTGAACAGTACACATACAAAGGACACAAAATGGTACAAGTGTATTGTATTCTACGTTGTTTCAGATATGTTCACAATATGAGTGGTCATAGTTCATAAAATGATTGTTCATTGTTATTAGGTGACACCTTTTGTTTTTTGTTTTGGTTGTTAATATATATAGGATATTACATGAGTGTCTTTTCATATTGAATATATTAAACGAGTAGAATAAAATAATAAAATGCGAGGCTCTGCCGAGCATTTTATCAATTTTATTCAACGAGTTTAATAAATTCAATGTGGAAAGTCACAAATGTAATATTCTTTTTATCACATGTTAGCCTTTTTTGTCGAAACATCAAAAACTCGACTTTCTTTTACTATATAAACAAGACAATTTGACCGGCGTCGCCTATACTATAAATGACGTCGACGTCAAAGCTTCATTACTCAAGTGTATTATCATTTTTATTTAATGGCTTTATTACACTCCCACGACGTCAAACATGTGATAAATTATGTATAAATTTCCTTTCTATATCTATATTTTTTCTCATGCCTTTAGCAACCATTTAGGGTAAGCAATCAAATTATTGTACATATATTGATATATCTCAAATGTGTGCATAGACAATATGGACTGTGTTCATCATATAATTATATAAATTTGATAAAAAATTGTCTACTCATTGAACTTTAAAATTTCATAAATTAAAATTTATGTCATATTTTCAACAGGCAGATATGGAGATCCAAACGCTATTTATGATGTTTTGGATGAAGGCAAGGACATCTCTGAAGAAATAGACGCACTTGACAATGATTTATGTGATGGCTGATTAAAATATACAGCTATTCAAGATGATCAAGTATAATAGAACTCTCACTATCATGTGTGATTTTTAATGGAAACCTTTATTTGATACAATTATAACTGAACCTTTTTGTCCCACTGGCTATACAACGATTATCAACATATTTTCATGTTTTTCATTAACTGATAAATGTTTATTTTTACATATATTTATATTACATACGTTTTCTTATTACATTTTTGACTACTTTAGCCTCTGTATCTCAGTCACATATAGCATTTTGAAAGTCAGCGAATGTTATGCCTGGCTATCATCTACTGTAACTGTAATATTAAATGAAAGTGATAGCTTAAGCAACACAATTTAAATACTACTTTTTAAGAAATGTCTGTGAACTGCTGAATGAAGTACAGGAATAGCTTTTGCATTTATTATGTCCCTCATAGGTGGGGGATACTTATTGTTTGTGCCTTCGCTGTCCATCCGCCTGTCTGCATTAAGCTTTTCCGGCTTTCACAGGTCAAACTGCTGGCTGGGCTTTGACGAAACTTCACAGGAGTGATCAGTGCCAAGCCTAGTTGTGCACAGCGACGGCACATTTCGTTTTCTGTACAAAATAGCTGCAATAGCTACAAAAAGAAAGATCTTTTCCGGAATCCACAGGTCAAACTGCTGGCCGGATTTCGATGAAAAGTCATATGAGTGATTAGTACCAAGCCTAGTTATGCACATAGCAGACACGTTCCACTTCGTTGCCCAAAAGGGCCATCAGAGCTAAAAAATAGACAAAACTCGTTAGCCTTTACAGGTCAAACTGCAGTCTTAATTTCCATGAAACTTCACATGATTGATCAGTGCTAACCCTAGTTATGCATATCGCTATAACGTCCTGGTTCTCTGCCAAAAAAAAAAATGACACTAGAGCTAAAATAGAAAAAAACTTGTCCGGCTTCCACACATAAACTGCTAGACAGATTTCGACCAAACTTCATAGGAGTTATCAGTACTAAACCTAGTTGTGCATATCGCCCAATGTTCCACTACGGTGCACAAAATGGCCACCAGAGCTAAAGGTATACATGCAAGGGACACATATGTTTTTGTGACAAAAACATCTTCTAGTTTTTTTGTCTGCATGTCATTTCATTATTTTCAAACGAAGCTGATATTCTCTTATGAGAAATTAAGGACAGTTTACATTACTGTTCAGTGATAACATCACATGCAATTCATTTCTTTACAAATTTTAGCCTATTTTCAACTTGCTAATTAATACATGTAAGCTGTTACTCGTCATCTTAAGATAGGACAGTTGTTCTTTGAACGTATTTATGTTATTGAATCATTTCATTTAACTTCTTTGTGGCAAGGCTTTGACTATACTAACATTAGCTATTGCTTTCAATTGTTCTTACATTGTTAAACATATTTCATGTCCCTCATGAGTCATGTTTATAAGACAGCTGCTGCAGCTCCGCACAAAAGAATATAACCTGAGGACCTGAGGAAAACTTGCTTCTAATGCTATCACTTATATTGAAAAAAAAATCTGGATTGAAACAATTGTAAATCAGTCAGTTGAAATGATGAGCATATGAATGACTTTTTGGCAGTTCAGGCAGCAAAAGAACATAACGTGTATAAAAGTTGTGGAGTGAATATGATAACTTAATATTTTGTTATTAAAATGAAGGCTGTATAAACACGGTGCACAATGACGTGACTTGTGACGTTTCAACTGGGGTATCACGCCAAGCAGAATTCGTAAACAAAACGGTGTTTTTAAAGGTAAAGTTTTTATGTCGATCATTACCACATCGCAAAACATCGTGGCAAGTGGCATTTACAAGACAAATATATTCGTATTTTTGTGCCTTTGAATAGTGTAAAATACTAAGTCCTGTATCCTATCTTTCAATCTCACAATGTTTGTAAATATTACAATGTAGGGTGTGCGGGTAAACATTAAGATATATTTGGGTGGATTATTTGTGTTATGTATTTTGGGGGCATATTGTAATCAAAGCTTCATTATATAAGGATTTTTGCTTATTTTATTTTTTTCAAGCCTAATTTTGCTGTTGATTCCTGAGTCAAGGTTTTTTTTTTTATTTCTTCAAATGGATTTTTGCCCGCTCCAAAAATAGATGAAATAAACATATTTGTTTCGCTTGCCCGCTCCATATTTTTGGGGGAAAATCCGATGACCAAAAAATTAATTTGGTGTGGCCTAAGGGATTAATTTTCTTGAATTGAAGTCTAAATTGATGTCTGAAATGGAGATTAACAAGCATTAACATTATTCTACTCGAGGATTGGAAAATTTGAAAATCTAAACTGGTCTCAACACAACTCAAAATGTTTTCCTTATCCCGCCCACTATCGTATACAAATAGTGCTCATATTGACAGGAAACACAGACAACAGAAAAGTGACATGCATCAATATGTAATTGTTACTCGCGCACGGTATTTGTAACAATACTAATGTTAATGTTATTATTGAGAAAAGGGGAATTGGGTAGTGTAGAATTACCAATGAAGACATAATCGACTTTTCCGATAATGTTCTCGTTATCGTTTTCTATTTATACCCTTACAAAAATAATGTAGATTGAAGTTATTAAATAAATTAGTATGTTTTTCATCCAGTTTTTAATAAAATAAATCCGATATTGGTTGGCTGAACACTTGAAGAAAATGGCGTAACTGCATTTAGAGGAAATTACTTTAATGCAACTAAATACAAGTATTATGGTATATTGTAGACGATGTGTGCTGGAATTTTAAGCATTTGTACTCTGTCATGTCCGTAAAATGTAGCACACCAAACAATTTTGGTGTGATTTTTTTTCAATGGGGCGAGTGCATGCCAGTATACGAGAAGCAAATCCGATGAACAGTAGGAAGACAGTAGTGTACTTAGAATCTTTCACTGGTCGAAGGTACCAATGGAATAGCTGGCTTGAGTGGTAACGTGTCTCTGTCGAGTTACTTCGGAACAGTTATCTGAGAACCAGGTATATTCATCTACATCTTCAGCTAACGATAGATTTGTTTTCTTGCATACCGTATTCGATCAACAGAGAAAAATAAAACAAATATATTTCTTTTAAGCACTTTTATTATGGTAGTGTATGAATTTACACATTCATTCATAAACTACAGCATATGAGTAATCTTACATCCCTTGGAGTAAGACAATTTTGAAATTATTTCATAACTGGCATAAACATGGGAAAATCCTATCTGGCAGGCAAGAAAAAACCTTCAGCAAATTAATTTCATAAAACGGATATTTTCAAGGTTTTAAACACATACTTTTTAGAAAAATATACCGTTAAGTGCTAATTTATAACTTAAATATATTAAAGAATCAACGACTTAAATTTAATTCAAATCCATAGTTTTCATCAATCCTTCCTTGATTCTGCTTATTATTTCCATATAAATGTACATTATGTTGAGATCTATTCAACTGAGTTATTGCTATTTGACTTTTACAGAATGTAACGTTTATAGTAAATATTAGAAACACTTAGACCATGGGTAATTGTTTTGTTAAGTTTTAAATTGCAAAAAAAAATAATTTTGAATTAAGGTGCATGTTACTGGTATTTTTTTTTTTCGTTTTGAAATATGCTTTCTCAAACACGTCTGCACTCTTAATATCGCGACACACAAACACAGGCTATATGGTACAGTATAGCATAAGGTAACTGTACCATTTAATTAAGCATGGCAAACAGATACTTTCCTAATAAATGATATATAGAGGAAAGATATATTTATGCAGTGTATTTCCTACTTTATTCTAGACATTAAAGATTATGTTTTAGACATATGACAAACATAGGCCTACCGTAAGCTAATTGCAGAAGGAGGGGCATCAAGGGCATGGAATAATAATTTCATTATCTTTCTTTCATCATTCTTTCTCTACAACTGAAAATATTTCTCAACAGATCTGACTTGTGATATACTGTGACACATGTTAACGCGATGTATCTTTATACCGTAACACTGCAGCAATGCATGTATAGGTTGGAACATGAAAAATAGACAGAAAGCTCAGAAGGAACTTAAAGCGACGCCTTGGAACGGCCAGTGTCGAATCAACGCTGATGTTCTTAACAGTAGTTTGGCAACAATGCTCACACTCTATATCCCCACGATATTCCAATGTTATAGAACAGCATACATAATATTAAAAACATCTGCTGAATGTCTTATTCACGCAAGGGAAACTAAAGGCACGCTATTACTAGAATTAAACCTCCACGAAAATAACCCGCTATTCAGTATGTGAAACACAAAAATGATGGGGTAATAATATATGAAAATTCTCTGGTCATTTAGTATCATGGAGTTCATTACATATTGTCATACTAGAATTCCAATTAAGCTAGTGCTAAAGGGCATGAGGGGTTTTCACCTTTCTAAACCTCTCATGAACCAAGTCTTCTATTTTTTTTTTGATAGGTTGAGTTCTGTACTTTCCAGGGATCTTCCTAAAACTTCTAACAACCACCTGCTTATGTTTTCCATGCTGTTACAGAAAGAAAGCATTAGTATATAACATCATTAAGGATCCGATGAATCAGTAAAAGTAGAAATATATCAAAGCACTCACTCACAGTCCAATACCAGTTGCCATTAAGAACCACCTATAATGGAGTCGTACACCTCTTTGTTAAGACATGGTCAAAGAGGAAAGATGCACAGTATCTCTATATAAGAAGGTCAGAGCCGCATATGATTATACCAAATACATTTGTATTTTTAATCAAACAGAGTGTGCCATTAAACAGGAATTTGCCCACTAAATATTGTTATTATCCCCCGCCGATGAAATCGTCACGGGGATATTGAAATAGTGTTGTCTGTCCGTGCGTGCGTCCGATAGCAAATTCTTTGTGAACACGATAGGGACCACATTTTGTATTTGATTTTAATCAAACTTGCACTCAACTTGTATGGGCATAATATCTCAGTTCCATACGAAAACTGGATAGATCCCACCATGGGTTCCAGAGTTATGACCCCTTAAGGGCCAACATTTGCTGCTTTTCGTTTGTGAACACGATATAGACAATATTTTGCAATTAACTTAAATCAAACTTGCACACAACTTGTATTGGCATAATTTCTCGTTTTTTTTTTTTTTTTTTTTTTTTTTGAAAACTGGCCAAATCCCACCATGGGTTCTAGAGTTATGGTCCCTTAAAGGGCCAAAATTTGCTATTTTTGGCTTGTGAACACGATAGGGACATTTTGTTGTCAACTTTAATCAAACTTGCACATAACTTGTACTGGCATAATATCTTGGTTCCTTTCGAATTCTGGCCGGATCTCATTATTGGTTCTAGAGTTATGGCCCCTTAGAAGGCCAAAAATGTTTGTTTTGGCTTTTGCAGCCATATAGAGACTTCATTTATGGTTTGATTTGATACGAAATATCTTCAAAACAATAAATCTTGGATTCCATGATGAATCTGTCAGATCCAATTATAGGTTCTGGAGCTATTTAATATCTGATTACCTTCCCTGATTTTAATCAAAATGGATTGATATCAGTAAGTACTTATATACGGTGTTCCGTTAGGGCCAACGCCTGCTCCCTATGAACGCGAATCGCGAAGGTACGACGGTACAATGGCGAAGCGCGACAGTACGATGGTGACAACACGACAGTGCGAATGCGAAGCATGACAGTACGATGGCGAAGCACGACAGTACGATGTTGAAAGTCCGTCGTACTGTTTCGCTTCGCCATTGTACTATTGCGCTTCACCATCGTAGTGTCGCGCTTCGCCATCGCAGTGTCGCGCTTCACCATCGTAGTGTCACCATCGTACTGACGCGCTTCGCAATCGTACAATGCAGTATTGATAGAAGTTCATATCTTACCATGTAATTATAATTACTCTTTGGACAGCTGCTCTATCTGTTTATTCACATAAAATTAAAAGCCTTAATTTCAGAGAAAAAATAGTTTTTATCTTTTCAATAATGCTTGTTTAGGCATTTAATCTGTAGCTTTAACTGTTAACTATTTCGTCACATTTCTTAGACATCTCATCGAAAATGTTTATGCAACGACAGCTGATAGAGGAAAAGAGTTCGCCCAAACTATGGCAACATTACAAAGTAAAGGTAAAGACCTAAAGAAACAGGACAAAGGCAATAAAAGGGAAGCCGCACACGACATAACTCATGATGAGGTTGATCAACTCTTCAAAACTGGCCAGCTGGGCTATCAAGTAGCATGATAAACCCCCTCTGGTTCAATAATACCACACACTTTGGTATAAGAAGAGGTGCCATGGAACACAGGTTATTGAATGTTTGTTTTATTGCTGTATCTGTTCCAATGCAAAGAAAACTAATAAAATGTAGAAAAAATATTATACAGTCATCGAAGACACCAGTTAGTTCTTAGAATACGTAAATGTTATTTATGCTCATTACACATACTATTGTTGAAGGACAGATACATTTATAGTCGGGTGTCAAAAGAAATTTACCAGTGAAATGTTACCCTATTACGACATACTGTACATGTACATAAAAAGCAGATCTATGCAAGATGTTACCAGATCAGGTCTCGAACCTGAGACCTTCCAAACACTAATTCCAAGCCATGTTTGGGCTGCTCTGCCACCTGAGCTACCTGGCTATCTTGCATTATCTAAAATATAAGCTGCACCACGAGAAAACCAAAATAGTGCGTTTGCGACCAGCATGGATCCAGACCAGCCTGCGCATCCGCACAGTCTGGTCAGGATTCAAGCTGTTCGCTAACAGTTTCTCTAATTGCAATAGGCTTTGAAAGCGAACAGTATGGATCCCAGAAAGTTGCTTTGCGAGTTATTTAACAAACATTACCCTTACTTCCTTCATTTTTGATATTTCAAATTAGTTAAAGATATTAGTCCCTTTTGGTACTAGAAAATTAGTTTTTACAAAGTTAACATCCTTTTCAATCAAAACAATCATGGTCAAATCTTAGTACGATGCAAAACTGAAAGTAGAAACGAGGTTTGTGCCATGATCTGAATCCTAAATACTATTTTTGATTTAAATTAAAGACAGCTGATGTGGGGTGACATAACATTAGGTTATGATCACGTCAGCAAATGTGAATATGCGGAATTTGCGGAAAGACAGACAAAGACCAGAACAGGTGTTGATAGTACCAACAGCCGTATACAAAACCCTAGGCTGTACGCCAATGGAAGTGATCGATGCCCAGTGCAGACTTACATGATATATGCAGACCATCGTCTCGGCAAATTCTGTGGTATCTTCACTTTTAATACTGTCAGATAATTATGAATGATTTAAACAAAACTTCAATGATCATTCATTATAAAAAGTTTTCAAAAGAAATATACTTTTGATTTATTCAAAAGACTGCCATAAAAAATGTGTTTATTAATAAACCAAAAATAGAATAATAATAGCTATTATTGTTTACAATTCATATAGAAAGAACTAGTCTGACACGTTAATTCACCAGGTCTAACGTTAATTCACCAGGTCTAAACTGCATGCTTAAACTTTAAGATTTTAGGACTGAATGCATATAATAATTTTATTTATGATTTTGTCAATATTGATGACTTTGAATTGTTGGAAAATGTGAAGAATGAAAAACTTCTGTAAATTTAGATGGAAAAATCTTTAAATTTAGGCAGTGGCTAGGGGTACGGTATCAAAAGGTATTCTTTGAACGGTATAACGGTATACTGTATTTACAGTAACAGAGGAGACTATATTGTATCTTTAAAAACTGGCTGTGGTTTCATAACTGCTCTTGTTAGGTTGTATTTTCATCATTGTTTTGAATACATGGCAAGTGACAGGAATGAGGATTAGATCTATTTATAACTATTAAATCCTAAGTGTGATCGCAAATTTGATAAATAAATAGCAATTTGTACGACTTAATTGGAAGATTTTATCAAATTCTTGTTTTTCTTGGGAATGACGAATTAAAAAAATAAATATTGACATAATAAACAAATTGATTGTGCTCACGAATTATGGTGTACATTGGAAGACCCCGATTAGTCCAACAAATTTGACGTGACCCTAGGAAATACTGAGATTTTTTTTTATATGGGCCCGGCAATATCCCCACTCGCGTCAAACACTCAAAAGACCAAAATAATGGAACCAATTTCCGATGAAATTTTCATCACTGCAGAGTGACGCTTTACATGCTATAGATTTAAATGCCGATTATGTCACGAATTGGCCATAAATTCAAATAAAACATACATCTATAGAAAGGGGATTCAATTCCTCATTGATTTATAAATAAATGTAAAAAATATCAAATAACATCCAAAATTAGGTATTGTCGGGTGATTTAAACCTACGCGTATGTACTGTACACGATTAACATACATTTACCGTGTCTACACGCCAATATGAGCAAGCGATAAAACCAAAAACCTCCATTATTTTGGTCCCTCGACGTTTTGACGTCTAGATTGCCCCGTCATAAATATTCACCATATCAACATTTTAGGATAAATCCCGTGTTCCGGTATTAGCCACCAATAAATACCCATTTCCGGTTTTACGGTGAGGGGGGTATCAGCCATCATGCTGTATAGCAGTAGTGTTCGAGATTATCCTTTTTTCAAGGTTTAAACAAAGAAAATGATTAAAAATAAAGCAAATTACCATAAAACATATTATTGTAATTAAGGGTAGCAAAAATACCTCAAAGTTAGTTTTTTTTTAAAATCTTACCCTTTTAATTTCTACAAAAAATCTTCCGAGTCAGACCGATGGTTAAAATTATTTGCTTTTTTAAAGGGGAAACAATTTTATGTGCAAAATTTTTTTGTGAGGTCGTAAAATATTTTTTTGTGAGAAAGTAAAAATGTCCAAATACTTGATTTGGGCAAAATTTAATCGTAATATTGTACAAATTATATCATTAAACCCGCCAGCTCCCCTGCCCCTATTTACCAAAATACTGGAAAAACGGGATTATCCTTATGCCGAAATGGTCAATAAAATAATTGAAGTCGAATTATTTCGACAATTGTACATAAAGTGTCCAAAGTGGTAAAAAGGTGTTAAAATAAACGGGGGGACATAAATGAACATTCCTTTTAAAATGTTTTGTTATAAAAACTATATACGGAAATCGCGGTGAAATCTATTTACATGCCTCGGATGGTTTTCCCAGACACCAGCCTTTTCCCCTTAATTATAAAGTACGGATTGTAAATTGTTTACAAATGAACCCCAAAAATTGATGAAATCCTGACCTGTTCACTGTAAAAAAACAAAAATGGTGATATTTTTTATTGATTATGCATTTTTTTTAAAATTGCCAAAAGGGGGAAACTTTGCCATTTGAAAATTGGGGAAAATATTAAAAGAGTAGAAAAGTTACCATCAAAAATTTAAAACACTTTAAATTCTTGGAAAATAAATGAGCCGCACTGAGAAAACCAAATAAAATTTGCGCCCGCATGGATCAAGATCACCCTGTGCATCGCCAACGGGTCAGGATTCATGCTCTTTGCTTTAAAAGCTATTGCAATTACAAAAACCCTTTTTTTTTTTTTTAGCAAAGGGGTATTCCTTCCCAGACTGCAGGGATGCACATGCTGGTTCGCCCCCTTTTAGTACAAAACACTATTTGGTTTTTCTTATGGCGGGGGCTCAAATGTAGCTCAGTTTAAAATTATTTGAAATAATTCAAAACCATAAACCGAATTTACAGTGATAAGTGATGAAAAGGCTTCCAATTAAATAGATCGTTTCCCACAATTCAGGTGATGACGACCCCTTTTTTTTGGTAGCTGTTACGCACAAAAAATTTCCGATCATGAGAACAAGGTTCTTTCTGCACCAATTTGGTGAAAAAATTTAAAGGGGATTTGATGAAAGTCAGGGCCCAAAAAATGCAATCTCCCAGACTTGGCAAATGGAAAACGCTAACAAACGAAAGTTCCAAAAACATCTGTGAAAAAACTATTTCAAAAAATATCCGGGCACTCAGGCCGGGGTTTTCCTGGCCAGAATTTCCGTAAAAACCCCCGGGTTCTATAAAATTAACAGCAAAAGCAATTCTGATTTTGGTCCTGCCCCGAGAAATATCAGCCTTGTTGACATTTTTACCTACGGCATCACGGGACAACAATGAAAAGTAACTTGAAAAATATCCCCAAAAATCAAACAGCCTTTTGGACTCATAACGTTCCTCCGGATTTTGTTCTCAATTAAAAACAATCCCCCGGCGGCACTTTTCATATCCCCATTCAAACCCTAAAAAAAAGTAAAACAGTTGTGATGAAAAATTGTCCCATTTTGTCAATATGGCGGCCGTTGTTCACTTTGACTTAAAATTAAGGTCAAGTTGGGTCATTTTGAATTTAAAATGTTATAGTTTCTTACCGTTTTGAAAATGGTTTTCTTTTATTTTTCCGTTGTTAAAAATTTTTAAAAATTTTTAAAAAGCTTTGAAAAAAGTCATTAAAACGTTTAAAATTATTTTGTTACTCTGCTTTTTTTTTTTTTTTTTTTGGCAAATGGAATAGGGGGAAATTGGTTAAAATCATCCGCGTTAGAATGGATGCGAAAATTACTCCGTACTATAAAAAAAAATGGGACCGTGACTTGCTTTTATTTCCAAAAGATAACAATGATATTTTCTTCGAAAAAAAAAGTTGTTGGGGTTTTGACTGTTGGACGTTTAAAAATTCAGTCTACCCTCATGTGTCGACTTACCAAAAACATCCCTTTTGTCGGGTCTATTTTTAACGGGTTAAGATTGTATGGATCGCGCGTGACCATCATGTTTCCTTTGAAAAAGTACCTAACTACGGGCGTGTAGGGCGTAAAACTTGAAAGGGGGCGGAAATAAAATTTATCGTGGTACCCTGATTGTTCATTTTAAAAAAATTTGGGGGGATAATATTAAGTTACGTGGAGTTTTTATTGTGTTGGGGGTTTTTGTAAAAGGGTGGTATAATTAAATTTATCCGTCGTGCCCCGGGTGTTATTTTTTGAAATTGGCGGGATAAATTGATCCCTGGTAGCCCTGAGTGTATTTTTTTTAAAAGTCAGAAAAAATATTAAAAAACATCCGTGATGCATTACCTTTTTTATTGGAATTATAAAATGTAATTTTTTGGTTGTGTTATCAAGTTTTCTTTTTTTAAAAAAACGGGTTTATTTAATTTTTTCCGTGGTAACCATTACTTCCTGTGGATGGGTTTTACAAAATGTAAGTTTAGATTGTGCCATCAGAATTGGTGGGATGCATTGAGTTTCCTTGGTAGCGTGATTGTGCATTTTTTAAAAATTGGCGGAATAATTTGAATTTATCCTTGGTAGCCCTTTCTTCCCTGTTACTGGAATTACAACAAATATTTTAAATTGATGAATGTCATCAGAATTTGGGGGATGTTTTACCTTTGGGACCTGATTGTGCATTTTTTTAAAAAAAGGCGGGATAATATCAATTTATCCGCAAAAGCAATATTCTTGTTATGAAATTACCAAATATGTAAATTTATGACTTATGATCGAAAACTGGTGGGATGCATTGATTTTTCCCTTGAAGGCCTTTATTGTTAATTTATAAAATTTTGCTAATAATATTATGCTTTCCCTGTTAGCGGTTTTAGAACCCGTTTTTTAAAAAGTACGAAAATGATATGCAATCGTTGTAAAAATCTGCATTGATTGGATGATGTTTGAATATTGTCCATTTTCAGCCCGAATTTTATCAAAATTTAATAAATAAAATTTTAAAAGTATAAATATTAAAAACCCCTTGAAACAGAAAAAGAAAACAAGTAAAGAATATGTCAAATTTTTTTCTTGGGCTGGGTTTCATCCTAACGGGCACCAACCGAAGTTTAAAATTTCCCATTCAGAAATTAAAGTGTGGTGTGATTTTTCTTACATTTATTTTTTTCATTTTGAATATAGTTTTTTTACAGACATCTGTATGTTGGACATTCCTTGCAATCAAGTGGATTTCTGTTTTCCCGGTTTGTTTAAAATGTTGAAAAAGGGACACTTTATAAAATTTAAAAACATCGTTTCTTTCAGGGGCGATGCTTTAAAATTTAAAAAAGTGATTTACAGCGACCCAAATTTTGAAAGCGTGCGAACGATGGTTTTGGGTTGTAAAGACAACTGATTTCAAAAAAAAACAAAAAACAACATCAAATAGAAAAAAAATATTTTCCCAAAACACCAAAAATAGATTGGAAAAAGTAGTCGTTAAAGTGGGCTGACCACCCCCGGGAAACTAAAAAGAGTGTTTTTAAGCTTTGAGCGATCTTCTAAAAAATTGGTGGTTCCCCCATGCCGAATTGCCCCCAAGGAACCCCCCATTCTTGCCCGCGTCACAATCCCCCAAAATGCCAACGGATCTTTTATTATTTAAGAGGGCTCCGTGGTTATAACTTGCATTAAGGTCGCAAAAACATTACCTTAATTATTACACCTTTCTTTTTTCCAGCGCCGACTGAATTGTGTTTTGTAATTAACGGAAAAGAAAATTAATTTGGAAAAATTTTAAAACACAATTAGCCAGTGAATTGGGGTTATTTCAAATGGAGAATAAAGACTTATGAAGTGTTTAAAAATGCCAAAAATTGTTTTAAACAGGACTTGATTTGTTTTCCCCGGGTTTTTGATTAAAATTTCTAACTCAAAAACATTTTCGGGGCAGGCTTTATAAGGGTTTTTAGGGGTGTTAGGGAAAAAGTTTGGAATCCACCCTGTTTTAAAAAAGTATATAGAGTCAAAACGTTGCGGATTTATCATTTTTATATTTTAAAGGGGTTTTCTTAAAAAAAGTGTTTTTTGTTTTTAAAGTTTGTTTATTTAATAAATTGGTTTTTTAAATTTTTGTAGAATTTAAAATTTTTGGGGTTTCATAAAATTTTTGGTTTAGTACAGGTGTTTTTAATTGGTTCTTTTAGTATGATGTTTTTAAAAAAAAAAGGGAAAGTTATGTTTTAAAATGTTAGAAAGGCTCTTTTATTATGTTGTGTGGTTTTTTTTTTTAGTAGTTTTTTTGTTTTTTAAATTGTTTGTGTTAAATTTTTTGGGTTTTTTTAAATGGGAAATTTGTAGTTTTAAGTTTTTAGAAAAGGTTAAGTATTAGAAAGTTATTTAAATGTTTATTGTGATATTAATTTTTATATTGGTATACATTATTAAGATAAAACTAAATTATATAAAAAAAACTTAAATATTTTCCACATGAATGCAAATATACACAACAAAAAAAAATTTTTTAGCCTTGTTGCCCAATGCAATGTTAAAAAAATTAAATCAGATGGGATAACATGAATAAAACTTTTTAAGTAAAGTTTAAATTAATAATTCCCCTATTAATTTGACTACAAACATTTAAAAATATGTTGTTTTCCCTTTCAGTCCAACATATCTAAAAAAGAAATATACAAAGATGTATATCAAATTTTTGAAATTTAAAAATTTTACCAACATACCTTTTTTATTTCTTTATCGATTAGATTTTATTGGAAGATAATATTTTTAAAAAAACTTTATTCCCGGGGGGAAAAAATAAACTTAAAAAACAAAACAACCGTTTAACCAACCAAATGGAAAATACTTAGTTCTTTTGATTTCAAATTAAATTTTGGGAACATGAAAACAAGTAAAAAAAAATTTGAAAAATTGTAAAACATCTTTTAAATAATTGAACAAAGTTTATATGACAAACGGTTAAATAAAAAAAAAAATTATGGAAAAATTGGGAACGCTTTCATTAATTAAAAGTGTTAATGAGTTCATCTACCAAATTTTGAATTAATGTATTATTAAGAAAACAAAAACAACAAAAAAATGAACACAGCAAAAAGTTGCGATGACGGTATCTCCACCACAAATACTATAAACTTAAAAAGCCAAATTTAAATTGTTTCTTTTAAAAATTTGACACTTTAAACATTTCTATAATGCAATTTTTAAATCTTGCTTCAACATCATGAAAAAAAAAAAAAAAAAACATTTAACAAAAATTAACGTCTGCATGAACCATTCTGTACAGGGATAATACATAAAAAAGTCACATATTATTATAGGGGCCACTAAATTTTCAGCTGGTGCAGGCTGCTCGCATTTGTTTTAAACATCAGCGCGCATTTGGGGTAAATCCATTTCACATAAACACACTTGTGCACTTCGGGGAAATACAAATGAAAATTTTTTACAAAAGAAATAAAAAGTTTTTTTTAAAAAAATTTATTATTTTTCCCTCGAAAATTTTTAGGTATACGAAACGTTTCAGAACTGTCACTTGCAAAATTAATTTAAATTTCTGAAAATCATTTCACATTTTGATTTAAAATTGACTTTCACAAAAATGCTGTAAGTCCCAAACGAAAAAGTTAACAAATTCTTGGACATAGTGTTTTATTCTAAATCTTTCTGGATCAGGAAAAATCTAAATTTTTAAACATAATAGGGGAGCAATTTACCACACTTTATAGGGGGGAATTTCTTCAGAAGTGTTCGGAAATTTTTTTTTAAACACTTAAAATATTGGAGCTTTGCAAGGGGGCATCCTGTTTTTTCAACAATAAACAAAAAGCCAAAAGTGCACACCTATTGCTCAAGTTGAAGAAGGAGTTTTTTTTAAACTTTCCCGGGGATGAGCAGGGGTGAAAAAAAAATATGGTTTAGGAAGGGGAAAAACCGACCCGTTATTGCAAAAAGAAGGACAAGTTTCTTTTTTTTCCCAAAGACCCGTTTGTGCACACTTCTAGTGCCCCAAAAAATCTTTTTAATGGACAAAGTTTAAAACAGCCAAAAAAATCGTTAAAAAACAAAATTTGCTGGTTTACGGAGCGGTGTTTAAAAACAAACATAAGCGCAAGAAAATTATAAATTGTAGAGCAGTATTTTCAAACCCCTATCAAATAAATTTCAAAGCATGTTTTTTTGGACTAATAAGCCGCATGCCAAAAGTTCTTCTATATTTTAAAAGGACATCTCCAAGATTTCTTAACAACTTTCTAGAAATTCCAGTTAATCCAATTTAAAACAAATAACCGCTTAAGATAATCCTTTTTCCCCAAACAGTTACAAAAAATAAAAACAACATCACTTCTTTTAAATTTCAAAAAAAAACACTCATTAAGAAACAAAAACGCAGGATTCATTGTTCAAGACCAAAAAAAGACAAAAAAACAAAGGAATTTTACCTTTATGGACTTACCGCGATAAATACTATAAACTTAAACGAAACAAATTTTCGAGAGTAAAAATTAAGCAAGTATTTACGTAATTGCTGCAAAAGCTTTTTTTATATATGAAATTTTAAAAAAAAAAAAAGTTCTCGAAATCTTCAACATGTTTGCATCCTGGGAAACCCAAATAATTTCGAAATTTATATCCCTAAAATTTGCCTGTTGAAACCAAATCCAAAGATGGAAATTTAATGATGATTTTTAAAAAAATCGCCTTTTCCATAATTGATGAAATTTGAAAAAGTTAAAAAAAATAGGGGTTTAATTAAAAAAAGAAGAAGTATGTCCGATGGTAAAAAAACGAAAAAAAGGATAACAATGTTAAGAAAACATCGAAAATCAGCAAAAATTTTTAAAGGTATATTTAAAAAATCTGTTTGCGTATATGTAAAAGGCAACTACAATCTCTTTCGTGCAAATTTTAAAAAAAATCTCAACAAGGGGTGACAGTTTTTACAAAAAAATGCAAAAACTTTTTCAAAAATGAAATTTTCCAAACCTGGTGTGGGTCTTCAATAAAAGAAAAGAAAGCGTCTAAACCCTTTTACCCTTTTATGAAAACTTATACATGTGTCAAAGTTCCATTTTACCTTGAAAAACAACAAAACATAGAAACGAGACCTTTTACCCGTACATTCTGTGTATGCCCTTACACTTTTTTATTTCACCCTTTTGGGCTATGAATTACCTTTCAATGTGTATTAAAATTTATTTGTATATCACACGATTATCTACAATTTTTTCCTTTGTGTCATGTAACTACCATTAAATTTCTTTTTACACCGTGTTTCGTGATATAGTCTTTTTGCCTTTAAGTAATGCAGTTTTTGATAAATAAGTACACATTTTACCCCCTCTTTACCTAGGTAACTTTTAATCATAATCGTACATTACACCCTTTCATCCTGCAAAAAACCCTTTTGACTTTTGGTTACAAATTGTTATTACATCTTTTATTTTTTTTATTACACAATGTATCTAAAATTACACTTTGCATTTATGCATTACACTACACACCTGTGTATAACTTCTTGTATCTGTGCTATGCACTTGTGTGTTACATCTTGGATCTGTAAGTAACACATGTTCGGAACATTATGATTTGTATGTACGTTACATTTTGTATCTGTACATTTTTCGTTCTTACTATCTCCACATACTAATCTTTCGCGCAACAATACAGAGTTTTTAACCCATTTAAGGCAAGAAATTTAACAAAGAAACTGCGAACGGAAAAAAATACAAACGGAAAGGAAATGGATTTTCCCTTTCTGACATTGGAACATACTTGTAAATCGCATTCTTTTGTATCATCATACATATAGTAAATAATAATATCATATTGTACCTATTTTCTTGATTTATGTCTGTCTCGGGAACGATGTTCGTCTTAATGCATATATATCGGTACATGTTACCTTCTTCTTCTTTTTGTCCGTATTCAAAGCCAGTATGCGATTGATTTGACAGTTAAACGAAAGATACAAAAGGTTTGTTATACAAAATCATCGTATATAAATGAGAGTATAATTATGCAAATGTAACAAGAAACCACATTTAAAAAGAATTCAACATTAAGTAATAATCTAGAAATTGAATAAAACTATATTGGATAAGATTTTAAACATTATAACTTTATTAAAATTGTTTCGGTGCAAACCACAATATTAAGTCAGCGTTGGAGGAGGTCATGTTTTCGGTTGAACGCTCCAATTTCATTGGTCCTTTTCGCCATCTAAATATGATAACGGGTCAACAAAAGTACACACTCTACCCGACCCATATTTCAAAGTCACAGGACAACGTAAATAAATACTCTCTAAATATGCAGTTGCAACAGGAAAACATCAAATAGTTTTTGTAAATTTCTATAGAAGGAATCATTAAGAACCAAAAGAGCGTGTACTTAATGCACAAATACTTCAAAGAAGATATAGCAACAAGGGAAATACCCTTTAAGGCTCGACGAATCAAGCCGGAAGACAAATTTAAAAAAAAAACACCTCAGTCCTGGAGGTATTTTAGTGAGTCCTCCGCCTGTTCGTCAGATACAATCAATGTTCAAATGTATATCGCTTGAGAAAAACAGTTGGGCCTTAAACTCCTTTTTGTCTGTGTACTATACCTTACAACTTATATTACAACTTCTGACTATGTATTACACTTTTAATACGCGTAGTTTTCAACCTTTTTTGTGTGAATATAAATGAAATATTTTGATGTATAATCTATTTCTAAACACAATCTGTACACGAATCTTGTGTGTCACGCTCTGTGACAGTTAAGTGTAATATTTACATCCATGTTTGAATAATTCTTAAATTTACAAACATGCGTTTATTTATATATATATATATATATATATATATATATATATATTATATATATATATATATATATATATATATATATATATATTTATTTTTTTTGTATTTTATGAAACATGCTTTGTTGTGTTATTTTTTATCCATTTGTGTCGTATATGATGTAAGTGTACCAATATTTTAGCCTGCTAAAACTTAACATTTTCCGAACATTCATTTGTCTGATAATGGAATCGCATAGTCGGAATCATCATCCGACGGAACTGATATTACAGAATCAGCATGATAAAAATAAATATTTTCTTCATTTTAAGAAAGATCTCTGGCCGACGACATTATTTTACTCTTTTGAAATACAATATGAACGAAACTCAGCGGAGATCGTCTTTTTATTTCATTTACATTACCGGCATAGTTACAGACATTTATTTTAACAAGGAACTAAAATAATTAGCACAACTTTGTAATTATCATTTAAAGAAATAAAGGTATGCAAAGTAATTTTGCTTTGTCAAGATTATCAAAAATTAACAATTACTACACCAAACATGATCTCGGTGCCGCGACTATACTCGTCAATCGCCGTCCTGGGTAGTCCTGATAACGCGCGTTTTAGTCGCATATGGACGCTACAGGGGTGGAAAATTAAACGCCTTTAGTCGCATTTCGGCCCCAGGGAGTTTAATGAAGTTAACATTATTCAACATCAAAGTATATTTATATATACTTAAAATGTAGTATCGCGTTTCTATCTCCGCTGCAGTCCCAGCATACAATTAGATACATGTCAGAATGTTTCCTGTAGATGCATTGCTGGCAGTTTAGGATGTATTTGCGTTATATACCGCATTTGCAGGATATCTGCAGTATATTGTCGAAAATAAAAATTACTAAATTACACTGCATGTCTACTGGAACACATTTTTTTACAAATATGCTGCATTTGAAGTAAATTATACATTAGCAACATTTCTGTAGTATGCTTCCATTCATTCATTCATGCTTCCTATTTTGACACTGAATGAAAATACTGTTTAGAAAGATTACAGCAATGCTGCATGTACTCTGCAGATATAAAACTCTACTGAAAATATGATGCAGTTCTATACGGTTAATATCGTATGTTAATAACATCTATCTATAGGGACAATATGTGTGTTTAAACAGGAAAGAACAACCATTATCTCCACATACCAATTTTTTGGTGCAACAACACAGAGACTTTAACAGTTAAAATTCATTTTATACTCTAAATATTTTGCAGGCAATAACAAATAAACAGCTGAACGGACAAAACATATACGAGAATGGATTTTCCTTCAAAATATTGGTACATATTTGTAAATCGCACTCATATATAACAATCTGTGAAGTTAGCAGAATAGCAGAATAACTCCAGCAGAATAGCAGAATAACTCCAGCAGAATATCAGAAAAGCAGAATAGAGAATAACTCCAGCAGAATACACTGCGAAAAAGGGTCAATTTTACGGGAGTGTACGGTCCCGTATATTTTGCAAATTACGGGGGTAAAACGGGATGTATATTACAAATATACGGACCTAATTACGATCCCGTATTCGGAACATCTAGGATACGGGAAGTCCGTATATTTGTCATGCATAAAAGGGGATCCCAAAAAAACCCCAAATTTTAATAAATGTATATTTCCCGTATAAATGCAATATACAAACCTTTAAAAAAAGAATCCCTAAAATGGGTGTTTTTTTCGTGTCCTTTTTTAAATCTTAATTTTAAAATTTTAGTTTTCAAAGGGTCTTGAGATTTTTTTTTTCCCGTATACTTTCCGTTTTTTTAAAATTATGGGAACACGTATACGACCGTTTTTTCCCGAATTACTAGTAAACGGACCCCCCGAAATTTTTGTCATTTAGGCTGTGTTTGGGAAATCAAAAATTTTGGGGGGCATTTTCGGCTTGAAATTTTTTTTTAATTTACGGGTTCGGTTTTTTCCGTATACGCATGATTTTGTAGAAACAGACCCCGTATTTTTGTCATATAGGACTGTGATTGCTCTAATATCCCGGGGCATTTTACGGATTTGTATTTTCTAATTTAGGGGCTTCGGTTTTTTTCCGTAACGCATAAATATATTTAAGTATAGGGATCCCTTTACTTTTGTAAATATAGGGGGCTTTTTACAAAAATTTACTTTTTGATAAAACGGGCTAAGGGACTAGTCCCTTTAATGCAGGGTAAACCAATATACGGATCCCGTATTTGTGTCATTTGGGGGGAAAATTTAGAAACTGTTTTTTTTACAAAAGGGCACGGACTAGCCCCCGTAAAACCATGGAAAAAACGCAAAAAGGGAAACCCCGTATTTTGTGTCGTAAAACGGAATGTATTTGCATCGATTTTACGGGAAATACAACCTGTAGTTTTTGATATAGGGCCGGGTTTTTTCCCCTTTATGAAGATATGGGGAATCCAGTTTTCCATATTTGTGTCACATTTAGATGAATCGGGTTTTCGTATTGGGGGAAATTTCACGGCCAGTTTTTTCAAAAAAGATACATTTCCCAAAGACTTTTCCCGTTTACCCATGTGAAAGTTAAAAATCCCGAAATTTTTCTTTTATTTCCCCCTGTTTTTTGTATATGGCCACATACTGAAAGATGCCCAAAATGAATGTCGGGTTTTCCCTACGCAAAAGGGTTTTTGTCAAAAAAAAAGGAAAGACAAAGCGGGAAAAAGAAAAAAAAATCATATTTTTTTTTTAACTGGGACATGTCATTTTTAAACTAACTTTTTAAATTCAATTTAAAATTTCCTTTTAAAAATTCTTTTTTCCCAAACGTTTTTTGATAAATTTTTATTTCTTGCCCAAAGGGAAATAAGCAAAATTTTAAAATGTGGGGAATCAATAACTCAAGCATTTTTTTTAATATTATTTGTTCATTTCTAATTAAAAAAATTTTAGCAATTCGCACTTTTAATTCTGCGGGGTTGATTTCCAACAAATCAGTTGAGTATCATTCTTTTACAAATTGTCTGTACGTTTTCGTTTTTCCCAATAAAACGCTGTTTTCCGGGGCTATAGGTTTTCGTTTTGCCGTCTTCAAAAAAAAGCAGTAAAACCCCCCCTAATTTTCCGAAGATGTACTTTAAAAAGCACATTTTGGTTCAAAAACTGGAACACGATATGTAAGCAGGTTAAAATGATAACCCAAAAGAAAATTCATTTTCCCTACCCTAAAATTAAGTATAAACTTTTATCTGTTGTTACAAATGTACTGAGAACAAAGGGCTCTACCCGGGGTTTGTTTTGTTTGTTTCTTTTGATCAACTAGTAGAAACTTCACACATAAGTATTTTCTCTACTGAAAATAAGTATCGTCCCGTTTTTGTTTCCATTAAACAACTCTTTGGTAAAAACCTGGAAAAAAAAAAATGCACGCATTAAAAGTTATAAAAAATGGACTCTTGCTTTTCATAAGTTTAATGAAAATTTAATTATTAAATATGTGAAATTTTATGACAAAATAAAATGCATGGGGGGAAGGGATGCGACCCCCAAAAGGGATTAAGGTCGGGAACGCCAAAAATCATTTCGTCGCGAAAAAAATTAGATATCTTTTAAAACGTCCCTTTTGAATTTAAAACAAGTTTATCTTTTATTTTTTTTATTTGCTTTTTAAAATTTTTATATTACGTTAAAATCCCTTATCCCCCCAAATTTTTTTTTAATATAAAATGCATGGTTTTCATAGGGGCCCGGTTCAACGTTGCCCGGGCAACCCCAAACCTCTTTTTGTAAATTGTCTTAAAACGACAATCAGTAAAACATTAAAATACGGGAGGGATTTTTTTTCAAGAGAGATTTTACCTGTCAAAAAATTTTCAAAAGAAACTAAAGTGGGTAATGGGATCTAAATAAAAATTCCCCCTTTTTATTCCCCCAAAATGCCAAAAACTACAGCCCCCGGTAAAAATTTTAAACCCCCCAACCCCGGTAGTTTTTAACGTAAACTATGCAAAATTTAGTTTTTCCTTAACCTGTCCGCCTTTAACGCTTTTCCTCCGTGTTGAATTATTAAAAATTTCACAAAAAATTTCTTTTGTACATTTTTGGAAAAAGTAAATCAGAATGAATAACACTTTTCTCGTTTACCAGGGGTTTCAAACCGTTTTTCCCCGGGGTTTTTGACAAAACTTGGGATGATGAGAATGCTTAAAAAGTCGCGTTTTTTAATTTTTTTTTTTTAAATTTAATTTTTAAAAACATCTTTTTAAAAAAACTTTGTGACTAAAACAATTTTTCCTGAACGATAAAATTTGCCTCTAAACGTTTTAATTTTTGGTTTTAAACAATCGAAGAGTTTTCCAAAATTTTCCCAATTTCCGCGGTCGGGATAATATTTTAGACAAGTAAAATATTAACAAAAAACTTCCCATCTTTTTTTTATAAATTTTTCAAATAAATAAAAATGAAATCGTAAATTTGGTTTTTAAAAAATTACCCCCCAAATCTCATGGTTTTAACCCCAAAAATTTAAAAATAATAAATAATATCGGGGGTATCTTTAAAAATTTACATTATTTCATATTAGATTCCCGAATACAAGAAACGATAAAAAATTATGTAATTTTTAAATACTGCAAACTGGGGTAAAAGGAAAGAAATATTACTATTTTAAATTGAATTTTTTTGGAACCAAATTTTTACAGACATACCGTTTTCTTTCCCCCTAATAAATGCCCAACTTTGTTTTCAGAATAAAGGGTTTTTGCACAAGCGATTTTAAATTCGTGACGTGAACAGGCCTGGTAGAGTAACAAAAAAAGGGTTAGACATGCAAAAAAAACCTTTCCCCGAGTTTTTTATTTTTTCCCACATTTTTTTTTCAAAAATAATGGGGCCCCCAGGAAAACATTCTTTAATATTTTTAAATTTAAAATTTTCCCCAAAAATTTCCCACAGGATATCTTGACGATAAAATTCTACAAATAACATCTACGGATTAAAAATATTAAAAGGGAGGTTCTTTTAAAAAAGAAAAATTATCATTCACCCAAAGGTTTACCTTTTAAGCTGAATTTTGCCCACATTATGAAACTTAAAATAGGAATCATTTTGTTTTCAAATAAATTTTTAAAAAATGAATATAAAAAAAAAAAAGGCGCGCCGGGGAAACAAAACCCCTAACCGCAGCGGCAAAAAAGAAGTTTTCCACTGCCCTTTAACCAATTATAACGCAAGGGGGGGTTTTAGGGTTTAATGCGCTTTAAATAAATTTTTTATCGTAAAAATTGGGAAAAACATCAAATTTCTCAGGGTTTTTCCCGAAAAATTTTAATAGTCTGCAGTTACGTGTTTTTTTTAAATACACCATTAATACCCAAATATCTAAAAAAATAAAGGGCCGTCCCATGAGAAAACCAAACAAAAGGGGGTTTTGCGCCACAGGTTTGGGGATACCCCCCTTTGCGCACCCGGGGCAGCGGTCGG